>NC_133664.1:72619085-72780815 GCF_037893015.1 Macrotis lagotis | reverse complement strand
AGATTTATCTTTTTTCCCTCCAATAATATTCTGAAAGGCTTCACTTCCAGAAATGTATTTCTGCTCTATCTAACCTCAATCCCTTATGCCTATTTTCTTTTCTCTTGTCCCCAATGGAGATGGAAGACAGATGGCTGCATCAGTGTGACTGTCAAAGTTGTCTTCTCCACCCATCATTTTGATCATGCATATTCTTCCTTAGGGGCTTATGGAGAATTTCCATCAGACAACAAAATAGGCCCAAGATTCTCATTAACTGCCTTCAAGACCATCACCATTGGACTTCATACCTCACCACTGGGCTTCATATCATCCCACTTCCTTTATCTACCATCTACCCTTCATTCCTATTCATTCCTCCAGTCTAGTTTACTGATTACCCTATCTACCTGAAGTCCCACCTTGGTTATTTTTTAACATATTTCATGCCCCCTTATTTGCCAGAACTTCCCCTTTTCACCAAGGAGCTTCTTTTTTAATTGCTTAATAGTATCAGATCATAGAATTTGAAGTTAGGATGAGTCTTAGAGAGAG
This sequence comes from Macrotis lagotis, assembly GCF_037893015.1. Lineage (NCBI taxonomy): Eukaryota > Metazoa > Chordata > Mammalia > Peramelemorphia > Peramelidae > Macrotis > Macrotis lagotis. The sequence continues at coordinate 72,780,281 of NC_133664.1, read as the reverse complement.
AGAGCATCTTTTTTCCTTTCCAAAGGGTCTATGGATAGTTTTCAGGAGGTCTCTGAACTTGGATTTTTTTAAAGTACATTTTTATTTTCATTAATGTCTAATAAAAATTTAGCATTTCATTGAATTATGAATTTAGAAAGCAAACATCATTCTAAAGAGTCCATAAACTTTACCATACTGACAAAATGTGTTCAGGACACACAAAAAGTTCGTAGTCCTTTATCTAGTTCAATTCATCTCAATTTTAGGTGAGTATATTCTACCTTAGAGAATTCCAGTCACCTGTTGAGAACCACACAAATAATAAGTAATAAAACTGGGATTTACATCCAAGTCTTATGACCTCAAATCTAAGCTCTTTTGACTGTAATTTACTGATTCTTTTGCACTTCCACATATCCATATATGTGTATATGTCTGTGTACACACACACACACACACACACACACACACACCTTGACCTTCTGGCTAGAATCAAGTGTATCATCTGCAGTTGAGGACAAAGCACCACATAAGGATTTACTCATATGTATTCATAATTCCCAGTCCTAAATGCCAAACTCAGTCTATAACACCAAGATGTCTTTGATTTATTAGAAAAATCTGATATTAAAACCACCAAGTGTTAAAAGGAGAAGTTGTTGGGTAATAGAATCATATGTTCAGAGCTAAAAGGAGGAGTGACGTCATTTTATAAATAAAGAATTGGAAGCCTAGAAAAGTAAAGAGTTTTTTCCCAAGGTCACAGTAAGTAAGCAACAGAGCTTTAAGGTACTTGCCCAGAGTCACACAACTAGTAAATGTCTGAGGAAGGTCTTCGAAGAGTCCAAGTCCAGTACTCTATGGACCATATCACCGAATTGCCCTCACATGATTATTTTAAGGAAAGCTTTCTAAAAACATTAAGAAATCTGTAGCTTTCATGCATAAGATCATTATAGTAGCATTGTTCTTTGCCTTGGTCAGATCATATCTATTCAGCTTTGGGGACCACAATGTTGGAAGGAGATTGACAAGCTGGAAAGTATCAGGAGGAGGGAAACTAGAATGATGTAGGTCCTTGTGTCCATGGGATATGAAAATTAGTTGAAATTGCTGCGGATGTTTTTAATGGACAAGAAAAAATTTAGGGAGAACACGGAAACTTCTTTGAGAACTTGAAAAACTATCATGAGGCAGAAGGAATAGACTTATATGTTTAATTCTAGGTAGCAGAATTAAGTGGACATTTAAAAGAAGCAAAATTAGGCTTGTACCCCAAAACTCATTAATCCCCCCCCCTTCCAAGAAAAAAGTTCTAACTCTTTTCTCCCAAATACTATAATACTTTTGAAAATATCACTCTTCTCCTAGTCATCCAGGCTCACAAACTCAGCATCTGACTCATATTCACCCATCTGTCATCAAGGTTCTGCCATGGTTCTATTTCTACCTTCATTTGTATATGTCCTCTTCTTTCTCCCAATCTCAAGTCTCCCTTATTCCAAAACATACTCCATTGAGTTTCCAAAAGGATTTTCCTATAGCATTGGTTTAATCATGTTATCCCTCCTCTTCTCCAGACCCCAACTCAGTGAAGTCTAATAACTTCTTATTACAGTCATAATCAAATATATAAGATTGAAAGCCCTCACAACCTGACCTCTTCCTACTTTTTCTGTCTTCTTACATTTTCTACCTCTCCATGTTCTTCTATCCAACCATCTGACAACTTTGGTCTTCTTGTTGTTCCTTGACTAGAACACTCTATCTGCATTGGGACTATTTCACATTCTTGGAAAATATTTTTTCCCCTTTACTTTTACCTCCTGGTTTTTCTCAAATCCCAACTTTCACAGAAGCCCTTTCTTGTTCCCCTCCCATTGCTGGAGACTTCCCTCTAAGATAGCCTTCCATTTACGTTATAAATATCCTGAGGAGCCATTTTTCATATGTTGTCTCTCTTATTTGAATGTGAGCCCCTTGGAGGCATGGACCATGTTTTTTGCTTTTCTTGGTACCCCAATGCCTGGACCAGACAGAACTTGATAAATACTTGTTGAATGATTGAACCTCATTTTAAAACAATTTTGCCCTACTTTGCCTTCTCATGTAATTATCCTGTGATCATAGATTCACGTCAATGTTTAAAACCTAATCTTCAGGACTCTTGATAGTAGATATAAGAAACTGTTTCTGTTATATTAGATTTAGCCTTTAAGTAATGAGAATAATTACATCAATATGGATACTTCCTCCCTGGACATTGATATAACCCTTTCCAAGCCTGGTTGGAAAGGTTGGTTTCATTGTTCTGTTTGGACAGGCAGAGACAGGAAGTTCATTCCTAGTAGAAAGACTACCATAAGCAAATGAATAGAGTTTGGAAGATAGAGGATATGTTCAAAAAATAATAGACCAGTTTCCCTGGGATCCAAGAATTAGATGTTTGATAATAATAATTATAATGGAGTTTTTTTGTCCTTGATTCTCAGGACAAACCTATTAAGAATGTGAATAGATATATACATCAGGGACTTGGTGAATTCTAGTTGGAGGATCTAGTAAGATATTTTTTGAGCAGAGATAGTATATGATCAGAACTGGGCTTTAGAAAGATTAATTTCGCAGCAATATAAAGAATGAGTTGGAGCAGAGAGAGAAATCGTAAAGGTAGGGAAACCAGTTAGAAGGCTGCTGTAACAGTCTAGGTAAGAGGTAATGAGGATTAGGACTAAGATAGTGACTGCAGGAATAGAAAGAAAGGCACAAATTCTATATACACTGCTGCTGATAAACCTGAAACTCCAGTTCCAGCTATTTACTGATTTGTCCTGCAACATTGAAAAAATAACTTACAGGAAACCCTTAGGAATTTCTAAGACTCTCTCTCTCTCTCTCTCTCTCTCTCTCTCTCTCCTAAAGCAACATTTTTTCAGTGTTCTTTAAATTTTCAGAAAAATAACTTTTAGAAGCCAATAATCTAATTTTATAATTTTCATTTAAAATCCAGATTAAGTGAGAAAGGTTCTATTGTTGGCCCTAACATCTTTAATACCTTGCATTTTCTTATTTAAAATGTGTCCATACCTACCACATTTATAATTCAGTTTTCTTCAGAAGTGTCAAAGATAGCCCCTGCATCAACCTGATTCTCATGTGCAGAATGGGTATAAGCAAACCAAAGACCAAAATCATGTAAATCTTTCCAGCTCAATAAAGAAATAGAGTTCTAAAATATTAACCACTCCATTCTAAACTCGACTAAGAGAGAAAAACAACTCTGACAATTTGTAAGTATTTGTAAATTTAAGAAATTAAAATGGATAAGGAGCAGTAAACTAAATTTCTAATGTAACTGGGACCAAAACCTTGAAGTTTCATGGAATAGATTAAGAATCTATGATTTGGAAGTTGGGAGTATATCAATTAGCAATAAAGCTTCAGAAGGATAACATTTAAGAGCTCTGCATTTTTAAATACATCAGCACTGTTGAAACTTCCAGGTAATTTAAAACATATTTCATTCCATGAATTTTTGTGGTTTGATCCAATATAAGCAACAGATTACTATTATTATCAATAATTAAGATAACAATAACATCAATAATCACCATGAAAGGATTTTGTATGGTACAATTAGTACACCCAAACAATTGACAAATTCTTGGATAAAACCATAGAAATGGGAAGTTTCTATGTTTTAAAAGGCAAATCCAAACTGCATTTGAATGATATTACCAAACATCATGTTTTATATGCACAGATTGGCAAAACATCAGGACACCAGCTGTTGATTATAGATGTTCTTTTCAGTTACTGCTATGGAGCCAATGAACCCAGTAGAGGGGGGAATGCATGTCAAAATGAATCAGAAGCAAAACTTATCATTCCCTTGGTTACTTTACAAACCTGTCAGGTCTGCCCTGGAGATTTTCTTGCCCCCCTCAATGACTAAGGAAGCATTTGACCAAACCAAAGACAGAGACACAATTCCCAGGTTTTAGAATTTGTCATCAGGGTATGATCCATAGGACTTGGATAGATTGGAAGAGTTAGCGTGGGCACTGCACATTAATGTATTGTTAGCTTTGGGGATTTAAAAGAAAAAAAAGTCAAAATCCAATCAACATGCATCTTGTTATGGGGGCTGCATTTGGACCAGAAGTTCTTTTTAAAATTAGAGTTCATTATGACATGCTTTATACTATCATAATTCATGAGGAAAGATCCCATTTTAACTCAAAATATGTGGCAAGGGAGTCGTTTGCTAGGATTTTGTATGAAGCAGAAAAATTCTACTAAATAACTATTTCTAAAACTCAGTATGTGATACATCATATTTTAAATTATTAACATATCTGTGAGAGAAGCTTCTTTATCAAATATTTAAACCCAAAATAGCAAAACTCTGTTTCCAAAGCTAATACCAAAAATAGATAAAGAAAGCTTACTAGTCATGTTTTCACAACATTTGGACTTTTAAATTTAAAAAAAATCGATTCATTAGTGCAATGACATGACCCTTACTAGCCAAAGCCTATGTTTCAACACAACACTAAAGGAGCCCCAGGAGAGTGGTTGGAGTCAGAGGGCAGGCCCTTTTATATGACATGATTTAGGAGCATTAATGGATCATGGATATTTCAATTAGTAACTTCTGCTACAAAAAAGACAAACGTCTTTTAAAAAAAAGACTGGGAGGTGCAAGGGAGTAAATACAAACAAAATTAAAATGACATGCTAAAAAATTCTGTTCAAAGCATCTGGTTTTCTGTCTCATTTCTGTGATGGAAACACATTCAAATGCTACCCCAACAAAGAAGTCTTCTACGAAATACATAATCCTTAAAAGTTGCATTTATTATTTTTTTCAAAGTCAAATTCAGGAATTTTGTATTAACAGAAAAATTGAAAAAGGAGAGAGCCCCAGTCCTGAAGGGGTCAGATGACTTGAACTACGTCTCTAAGAAAGACATTAATTTTATGAGACAGACAGATGGGGAAGGAGCAGTTTCCAGGTATTTTTGTAAGGGCAGCTAGGCATCAGCCCTGGAGTCCAGAGGATCTAAGTTCAAATTTGACCTCAGACACTTAACATTAACTAACTGTAGGACATTGGGCAAGTCATTTAACCCTGACTGCCTCACATCCAGGGCCATCTCTAGTCATCCTGATCTATATCTGATCACTGGACCCAGATGGTTCCCAAGGAGAAAATGAGGCAGGTGACTTAACAAATCACCCCTCAATCAATCCAGTTCACTTGCTTATCATGGTATCACCTCCCTGATAGCATGCTTGTCCTTCAAGAATGAAGGACAAGCATCATCATCATCATCATCATCATCATCATCATCATCATAATCATCATCAGTGACAGAGACTCTGTGTTAAAGACCTGTCAATGCTCTACCACTCCCTTGCTGCCATTTAAGGGATTATTGCTATAGTGCTTTGAAGTTATAAAGGGTTTTTCTATTTAAACCAGGTTGTGGTGGTTATTCAGTCATTTCAGTCCTGTCTGACTCTCTTTGACCCCATTTGGGCTTTTCTTGGCAAAGTGAAGTGTTTTGCTATTGCCTTCACCAGCTCATGAAGAAATTGAGGTGAACAAAGTTAAATGACTTCCCCAGGGTCACAGGGCTAACATTGTCCAAAGTCAGATTTGAACTTGGGAATGAGTCTTCCTCATTCTAAGCCCATTGTGCCATCTAGCTGCCCATTTGAACCCAGGTACTTGTAGAAAAAGCTTCACTTTAGATGCTTGGAGAAGTTTAGTGATTTGATAGCTAGTAAATAGAAGAGGCGGACATTGGTCTTGTTTAGTTGTGTCTGATTCTTTGTGACCCTTTTTGGGGTTTTCTTGACCAAGGCACTGGTATAGTTAGCCATTTCCTTCTCCAGCTCATTTTACAGATAAAGAAAGTGAGGCAAACAGGGTGAAATTGATGCTGGGAAAAATGTAGTCCACTTTCCATACTTCAAAATGACTTAACCAAGGAGGTCTCAAACTGGGGCTTTGGTCTTTTGACTCTAAAGTCAGTGTTTTGAACTTTCTTTTTATTTTTTATATTTCTTCATATTTTTAAATCACACATTTATTTTCTCTCCTTTCTCTTGTCCCCCTCCAATTAAAAAAAGATAAAGAAATTAAAAAAAAAAACCCTTTCTGGAAATATGTGCAATCTAATTTGAACCATGATTTCAAAGAATTGGCAATGAAGAAGACTGCCCAACTGGAACTCTCACAATAAGTATCTCCCCCCAGTGTATTTATAGTTTCAGGGTGAATATTTAGAGTGCTAGTGCTTTCTGCAGGCACCCTAACTTGATTAAAGAAAAAAAAGGGGAGGGGAGTTTTGGCAACAAGCTTAGAGAATTTTTCTTTTCTTCTTTTTTTTTACTTTCATTTACAATATTCTTTAGCCCTGAAACCAAATTGTTGTTCGTTTGTTTGTTTGTTTGGGAGGGGGGGTGTTGTTTGTTTGTTTAGCTTGACAGTCGGGTCTTTTTCAGGAAGAATGAGGGAGCCTCAGGCTAATCCATACTTTGGCTTACAGTTGTTTAGACTATCATAGCTTTTCTCAATACTAGTAGGAATTCTAGGGTTTCTCTATTCCATCTGTCAGGGTCAAAATGAAATTTCATCATGAGACACAAGGAAAGAATTAACATTCATCAATACCTCTCAGGAAAAAAAAAGTCATCAGTAGTGGATATGTTTTTGAAAACACCAGACTTTCTGTCTACTTAAATTTCATTTTGTTTTCCATGTCCTTTTCTTAATGGGGCTTCTGTTTTTCAAAAGCTGGGTATTTTACAAGTGATAAGTAAAGTACTCTAATTTCCGCTTTATTCTTATGAACTCTGAACAAGACAGGCTAGTTCCATTTTCTACTCTATGTAGCAATATATAACATTAAAATGTAGTAAGCCAAGTTTCCTCAGAATATTGGATTTACTAAGAATAGAGAAGGCTAGATTTTTCTTTAGGAAAGTTAATGAGACCCTTAGTTGGGGGGTTTGGGTTGTTTTTAATTGTTATGGTTATCTTTTCCATTCCTTTTATAATTCAGGTCTATTTTCCCAAACTTAGATGGAAGAGGAGCTCCTATCTGTCATAGATAGTGAGCATGGGGGACCCCAAGATGATGACAGCATGGCCTTGAATTTCATTGCACTTATACACTTTTGTTCTTAATGATCCTCTACTCTCCTTCATATATGTTTACTCTCTTCAGCTAGATTACAAGCTATTGGCAGGGAAAACTCATGCTGTGTACTTTTTTAATCCTTAAATTGCTGGTCATAGCATTTACTTATTTATTTTTATTTAACTGGCCTATATAGGTATCATGTGCAGCACTTTAAAATAATTTCATTTGATTCTCATAAAAATGTTAGAAAGTGTTATTATCCCCATTTTAAAGTTGAGAAAGCTGAGGCAAAAGAAGTTAAATGACTTGCCCAAGGTCATACAGCTAGCAAGCATCTGAGCTGCATTTGAACTCATCTCTTCCTACCTCCTTTCACCACCTAATTACCCCCAACATTTGAGTTGTAAGTGCTCTAAGAGATGCTCATTGGAGATGAGGAAAATGAAGGACACAAAGATTCAGTCCTTTTCCACAGTCACAAAGATAGAGGGGAGCTGGAATTCAGAGTCAAGGTTTTCTCATTTGTTTTCTATTATCACTATCCCTTCCTTCCAATGTTAGTTACATCTAGGTGTTAAATAAATATTTGATATCCAACTTTTGAATATTTCTACTTCTCTTATACCTAAGCAAGAACATTTTGACACCCTAGAGTTGTGAAGTAATGCCAACATAAAGTCTGATAACTACTCTTTAAAAGGGTAACCCCCATTTTTGGCTTCATTTATGAAATCTAGAGGATTCAGAGAAGAGTAATTAAAAATAATATTTAATGGATCAAAAAGAAAAGAATTGGAGTTTTTTCTATCACAACTTGTTCAGTTGTGAATGGGCCAACACAATGAGCTGCTATAAATATTTTTGTACATATAGGACCTTTTTCTTTTTCATTGTGACAATCCTCAGAGTATGCACAATTTTGTAGTTTTGGGGTATAGTTCCAAATTGTTCTTCAAAATGATTGAATCAGTACACAGCTCCACCAACAATGCATTATTGTCCTAATTTTTCTACATCCTCTCCAATATTTGTCATTTTCCTTTTCTGCCATATCAATCTGATTGATATGAGTGGGTGTGTCTGAGTTATTTTAACTTACATTTCTCTAACCAATAATGCTTTAGAACTTTTTTTTTAATGTGACTATAAATAATTTTGATTTCTTCTTCTGAAAACTTTGTTCTTAACCATTTAACAATTGGGGGATGTCTTGTATTCTTATAAATTTGACACATTTCTCTATATATTTGAGAACCAGAGAAACATGCTGACATCCTCTCCCCACTTTCCCACTTAGAAGAACTTTATATAACATGAGAATGGCTTTCCAAGGGAAGATTGCATAGAGTCTCTTCAAGAAGAGAGTAGTCATCTGTTCTACATCATTTACACATTCATTTAGCTGAAAACAAGGGGTGACCAGATGATATGTCAGGATCTCTTCCAACTGTGATTCTGTGATTTCTGTGAATTAATTCAGTCTGCTCTAGTAAATCCTAGAGATCTTTATAAAATGTATAAAATATATAGCATTTTTAAGACTGAACCTGAAACTACTCATTTTTTAAGACTCTCAACCAAAAGTATTGCTTTCCCTTGTTTCAAAAACTGACTACACTTCCAACTCAAAGTTTTGAAGTCATGTTGAATTAGACTGTTCTCATACAGTAAAAAAGAAAAAAAATTACCTTCTGCCTTCCCAATAAATATCTTTGTAAAAGGTGTCCTCTGGGAATTGTTTAACTCTTCTCAGGGTAGAAAGCATATCAATCTTTAGGTCCATTTACACAGCCCTCATTTTATATTTGAGACTCTGCTATATGGAGGTGTCATTTTCTTATCTAACAAGAACATTTTAATATTTTAAAAACCCTCCAACACCTCAGTTTTCCTGTTGTTGGTCATTTCAATCATGTCTAACTCTCCATGAAACATTTTAGGCTTTCTTGGTAGAGATACTAGAGTAGTTTGTCATTTCTCTTGCTAGCTCATTGCTAGCTCATCCTACAGATGAGGAACTAAAGCAAGAAGGTTAACTGATTTGTCCAGGATCACAAACTAGTGTTTGAGGCTGGATTTGAATTCAGGAAGATGTTATCCTGACTCCAAGTCCAGAGCTCTAGTCTCTGTACTACAAAACTGTAGCGCCCTTGTTCCCCCAACTTCTTCCTACAAATAAGTAAATCTTGACAATAGATACATATATAGGTGAGCACACAAACACAAGGGAAATGAAATTAGTAGTGTTTTCTTATCCTCATAATATTGAGTAACCTAATATACTTGAGTTCTAGATTTATGTAGGAATTCTTGGAATCCTCACATGATGTCTAGTCCTGGCTTTGTATTTGTCATTCCATTTACACCCCCACACTCCAGACCTGAAAATACTGTGGTTCTCTGTCATACAGTTAGCTCCATCACTGTTTAACATTTGATCAAATAGGGGCAGCTAGATTGCACAATGGTTAGAGCACCAGCCCTGGAGTCAGGGGGACCTGAGTTCAAATCCAGCCTCAGACACTTAATAATTGCCTAACTGTGTGGCCTTGGACATTACCTTAAATAAATTTTTTTTAAAAAGGAAAAAAAAGAAAAAGAACATTAGATGAAATAGCAATCTGGTTAACCAGAAAACTTTTCCATTAGTCTTTTAGGTTTTATTATACGGTATCATTGCTCACACCTCTATCTTCATTTTTAATGACAACTGCTTACCAATCTTCTAACAAGTCATTCATTTTCACTCTCATTGCTTTTTACAAATCAACCAGGTTCTTACAAATGACATTATTTTATTTACTAAGCATTTTTAAAAAGTCTAATAAGATTACAAAGGGGATGATTGTCTTTGTTAACTATGTTCATCTCTACTCAGGTTTTTATTGCTTTGAGCATCTTTTGGTTTTTACAATGGAGATCCATTGCTTGGTCTTTAGATAACTTTATAGTACTATAAAAGAAAATACTTTCCTTTCCCTCTTACAGTGCTCTCTAGATTGAGTTCTGACCTTTGAATCAGTTGAGTTCTCACCCTTCTGTACCCTGTCATGTGAAAGTGAACACGTTTTCTCTGTTCCATCCTATTGTACTAAAAAAATATCACAAAGGAAAATGCAATGAAGATGTGGGATAATCAAGTTAGTTTTGCCCCTTCTGTGCTTCTCCAGATGGGGATAGGTACCAAAATCAAACTTTGAAAGACCTTTACCATCCTTTTAGGATGAAGGTCATGGTGAATTAATCACTATACTGTCCCTTTATCCAGCTGGCCAATATCTTTATGTAATAAAAGGTCAGAGTTTACACACTGCCTAGGAGTCTGGGTGGGGGGACCATTATTCTCTTGCTTGCTTTTCCCATTGAAAAGTAATTGCTTTGAATAACCAAAAAAAAAGGCAATTACAAAAGATTACACCTCTTAAAGGCAATTTCTGAATCTTGTTCAGTGGATGGACACCATGTATAAAATGAAGTGTAACTGAACAGTCGCTTGCTTTGTTGTATTTAGTTTCAGAATACTTAAATTAATCACTATTTTGGCACAATCTTTTCATATACCCGCACCTGCAAGGAAAGCTGCCCTTTCTTTGTATTTGCCCTGAAGAGATTACATAAAGAGGTAATATTAATTTTACTTGTAATTTCTAAGAATACAGAGAGAAGTTTTCTAATTTTCAGAAGGCTCTAAAATATCAGATTTAGAAATTTTCTAGTCCAGCTCCCTCACTTTACAGATGAGAAAATTGAGGGGAACCAAAGGAAAGTGATTTGCTAAAGTTGGTTGATAGTAAATTGAGAATTTTTTTTACTGTATCCTTGAGTTGAGGAGGTCTGGATGAATTGTAATTTATCCTGATGAAGGGAAGAGTCGCAGCAGTGAGGTCAGAAATCCATTTCCATATAAGGTTATGTGATTTCTTGATTATTCAGGGAATCAGTTCCTTCACATTAAGTATATTTTTCATATAACTGTAACTTTCCCCTTGGTGAATAACTTTTGATATAAGTATTCTTATAATGCATTAGCCGCTTTCCTATGTAAATTGATATCCCAGACTGGAACAGGAGAACATTCCCTGCTGAAACCTGGATTTTTCTCCTTGAGGTTTTACTTACTCTCTATTAAGTCTGGGCCCCAAGGCAGTTGAGATAGACAGTCCATTTTTGCATCTCCTTTCCTAAAACCATCAGTTTTTGGTCCCCAGAGTATGTCAAGTCCACCAGATGTCAAGGACATTCTTTAGTTCTTCTGAGGTAAAATATCAGATTTTTCAAAAAAAAAAAAAGGATAAGGTAACAAATGAAAAAATAAGATATAATGTACAAAAGAAATGAGCACAAATATTTCATCCTAAAACATATAAATATGTAAGATCTGAGTTCAAATTTGGACTCAGGCAGCTATCGGTTCTCAGGATTGGTATTTATCTCTGTTAATAAAATCAGAATAGCATAATCTCAATACCTCATATGATACTAGGAGGATCAAATGAGATAACATATAAAACATTGTATGTTTTGAAAACTTATGTAAAACATTTTTTAAACCAGAAGAAGACATAAGAAAAATCTAACTGGTCTCATCCATCTAAGCCTTGTTGCTCTTAATGCATCTTTATAATATGTTTTATTCCCTTTGATAAAGCAATGTCCTTTGCCTCTTGGCATAATCCTCAGAAATGTTTCTTGTATAACTATCTTAAATAATATAAAATTAATTTTCTAACTTAAAAATTGTTATATTTTATTCAGATACAAAAGACAATTCCCCTCAAAAACTCAAAGAAACCTTCCAGCCAAATATATTCCCCAGAAAAAGTTCAATTAAACATAATTAGTATCACCAATAAACATCATTTTTCACTTCTAATAATATACTGGTTTATTATTTAATAGAAAGGATGTATACTTTTACTCTAAAAGTCTGATTCCAATATTGCTGTATTTGCTATTTTTAGTGATGCCTTTATTTACATTGTTGTAAGTAGGTATTCTTTTGCTTAACTTTCTTTACTGTACTGTACTCTGTACAATTCTTTGCACCCTTTCCTGAATTCTTCTTTATCATTCCTTAAAATGAAGTAATATTACATAAATCTTTACAATCATTCTTTTCTTTTTTTAAAAAAGTTTTTTCAATACAGTAGGGTTAAGTGACTTGCCCAAGGTCACACAGCTAGGTAATTATTATGTGTCTGAGACTGGATTTGAACTCAGGTCCTCCTGACTCCAGGGCCCATGCTCTATCCACTGTGCCACCTAGCTGCCCCATTTACAGTCATTCTTAAATCATCGGGCTAATATCATGTTTCTGGTTTTTTATTATTATAAGAGGTACTGTTCTGAAGATTTCTAGACAGATAAATGTAGTATCTGTAACCCCTTCAAGAACTTTGGTACAAATGCTAAGAATAACTTTAGAGAGCTTTATTTAATTTCCTTCCAAAGTTCCAAATTTTGAGAGTATTTCATAGTTCCACATGTAGTAAAAGTGTTGTTTTCTGCCCCTCTTGACATCACTGAATTTTGCCATCTTTGTCAATTTAATAGATGAGTTAATAGATTTTTAAAAAAAATATACATTTCTCTCATTTTTGGTGAATTGGATAGATGAATGCTTATTTCTTGCATTTCTTTCTAAAACTTTTTATATGCTTAAGCTATTCATCTATTGGAAGAATAACTCATTCTGATAAGGTTTTGAAAATCAGAATTTTATAACAGATCATAGGATGAAAGATCCATAACTGGATAGGACCTATGGTGATCTATTAAAGGTGATAAATCAGATATTTTGGGCAAAAATATTTTTCCCAGTTTGATTCTTTTTCTTCTTTGTCTAGTTGTAATGTGTTAGTGTGAAAGCGTTTTCTTTTTATGTAATCAAAGTAGTTTGTTTTGTCCTTTTAATTTTTTTAATGGAAGATCAATAATTTTCAGACTCTCTCAACAAGCTCTGTTTGGTTTGTAGAGATAACAGGGCTTCCATTTTTGCCATCTTAAAATTTTGGGTTTTGGTTGGTGCTTTCATCTTTCCTAATTTCATTCATCCTGAGCCCATCAAGGAGTATACAGCTTCATTTTGATTTTTCCATCACCTTTTCTACATTATCACTTTCATATTTGTCTTCTTGAATTCTTCCTTCAGTGATCTTACTTCAACTGTAGAGATGCCAGACCTTCCTTCATGTTCTGATTATGATTCTAAATCTAGACTTTCTTGTATGACTATTTTCTCTCTATTTTAACAATTTTCCTAAAGATGTGTTTTTATATAAAAGATATTTCCTAATAACCCTCTAGTCTGTCTGTCTGACTGTCTCTCTCTCATACACACACACACACAAACACACACAGAGTTCAGTTAATGAAAAATATATTTATAAAATGAATTTGTATGGGTAACATTCAGTACTTAAAATCACTCACTTCTCTACCAAGAGAACAATAATTGTGTTCACCATCTGTCCTCTGGAGCAAATAATGGTCATTACTTTTAATTTGAGTTCAGTTGTCACTTAATGTTGCTTTTATTTATCTTATCATGGTTATTGTGTTTATTCACTTATATCTATTTTCTGTGTTTATCTGGACTACCAGTGATTCTCAGAGTGCTGTCTAATTCTCTCTTCAAGGTTAGATGCTTTGTTTTGTGGGTACAGATTTCAGTCATGATCCCAATTTTTCTGTCCTTTGATTATGCTGTTATTTCATCTATTGAATGTAGTTTTTAACATTTTTTAAGGTCATGAAGCAGTGCTAGGTTAACACATGAGAACACTTATGGAAAGTCCTAATCCACTATCTTCCAACCTGCTATATTTTCTAGTGAACTTCTTTGAACGTTATACAAATACACAATATGCATCTATATCTTTATCTATATAACCTCTCTCTCCCGTGTGTGTGTGTGTGTGTGTGTGTGTGTGTGTGTGTGCTTTGAATTCCCTAATTTGAGCTTCTTGAGGACTGAGATTTCTTTTAGTTTTTGCGTCCACTATGTCTCATACATTGTATATTCTTAATATTTTTTTTTGCAGAATTGAACTGAATGAAAAATCAGCATTGTTTCCTGTCTTGACTAACTGTGTAACTTTGAGTCATGTAACCTCTGTGTCAGTCTCCTTATCTCTAAAATGTTGAGGGTAATATTTAACCCCATGACCTCACAGGGTTTCAGTGAAAGTGCTTTGTAAATGTTGTGTAATGTTTATTATACAGAACAAACACATATATTTCATGCCTACTTCTGGCACAGCACGTTTATGAACTCAGCATCTAGATGCATCAGAGATGACAGACTCTCTGGCTGCTTTTGGCCATAGCATCACCCAGTGCTGACAGGACAAGCTTTTTTTTTTTAATGATATGGCAAACCCAGAAGGATTCTTTTGTCCTTCCTCTGATTGTAGTGGCAGGGGTTTGGGCTATTGCATCAATTAAAAGATGTCAGAGTCTTATTTCTACTTTCCCATGTGGCCACTACTGTGATCTTTTTCTAGACTCCCAGGGTGGGGGTGCTGTGCTCTTTGCCCCCAACCAATGTTCCTACACATAGCATTGACTCAAAGAAGTGAGTTTGCACTTGAGTCCCAGGTTGCCTTTTCTACCTCTTGTCTCCTTTCTGGCCACTGGACCCACATGATTCTGGAGGAGAAAGTGAGGCTGGCGACTTAGTCCAACACCCCCTTACTCAAATCCAATTCACATGCTTGTCATGGCATCACCTCCCTGATGTCATAACAAAAGCATTATTACATGACCTAAAATCCACTTTGATATAGAAGGAACTTTGCAAATTGATAGGTCTGTAAGTCTTGCAATGGCAAGGGCAGTTTTTGTATCAGTAAGGATGATCTTCCCCCCCCCCCCCCCCCCCGCCAAGTATTGGCCCAAGTCTAGCTCATTTTACTGGCAAACATAGACCAGGAGTTGTTTGAATACTGCACAACCAGGA
This sequence comes from Macrotis lagotis, assembly GCF_037893015.1. Lineage (NCBI taxonomy): Eukaryota > Metazoa > Chordata > Mammalia > Peramelemorphia > Peramelidae > Macrotis > Macrotis lagotis. The sequence continues at coordinate 72,765,182 of NC_133664.1, read as the reverse complement.
AAATAATCAGAAACCTCAAAATGCTCCATGTTCTGATAGTTATATATATATTATATTAGCTAATATAACCTAATCCTGTTTTAAATCATTCTATCAGTGTTTGGGGTCTTCTCTGTATACAGTTTCTTTTTTCTGTCAGAATGACATATCTGTTCCATCTGATTCATATTGTTCACAAAGTACAATTTTCCTCCTTTCCTTGGGAAGATGTAGGCACAAACCAAAAACCTGATCTTTAAGCCATCTGTTATCAGAGAGGTGGGGTGGGGATTAACAAGATGATCAATGGGAGAAAAAAGATTCTAGACCCACTCTTTTGTGCAGAATGGGTGGGAGTCCCTTTTGGAGAGCAAGTAGAGGTGATTCCTCAGTCCATTGGACCTAGTAGGGGATAAGCAATCTAGAAATATAGTCTCTCACCTGATATAATTGGTATTCAACCTAGGAAAGAGAGGTAGTAGGTTTTCTTAGTAGAAAAAATTGATATTCATAACCTTTTATTCACTCAGTAAAATGAAATAAAGCAGACTCTCAATTTCCTTAAAAGCTTGCAAGTTTTATTTCAACTCTGAGAATTGATCTTTTGCCTCTACAAAAATAGACTTCTTTGGCATCCACATCATAGGCAGAGAATGAGCTGACATGGAAATCTTCATGTGCTTAGCAATGCCTTTATGCATTTACATTTATGTGCTCTGTAGGTAACCTCAGATATATGCAACTTGTAAAGCTCACTGGGATCAGGAATGGAAGGTACTATGGGATGAAGCTGGAAGATAGTTACTGGGTAGGACCTAGAACTTTGCTTTCAAGAATTCATACTGTCTGGCCTTTGAAGAAAACCCAGTATAGGACCATTTGTATATGGTTATAATAAGTAGAAAGCTGGTGAGACAAGGAAGCTGTCAGTCAGGTAAGAACTATCACACATCCTTCTCTACTCCAAAACTCTTTGTCTCCAATTGACTGTTCCATCTTCATCTGTCTAAGAAGTATGGTACACAGTACATAATCTCATATGATTCGCCTCCACTTTACTTAGCTTAAGCTCTACCTTATAAATAAAACCTTTTTTCCTCTCCCTAACTTCTAGTGCCCATTGTCCCTAAACTGCCTTGGATTTCTTTATTCTGTATAGATTTACATACAACATGTCCCCAAAATTTTAATGCATTTTAAAGCTTCAGTAGCTTAAACTTTCATAGCTAATATCTGCCCTGAGACTTGGCATAACCAGTATGTATATATTCTCTCTCTCTCCCATATGGTTTAAGAGGAGGGTCCATTTCATTGTCTTTGTAGCTCCATGCATAGCATAAGAAATGGCACACATGAGGCTTGTAGTGAATATTTGTTAGCTGACTTATTAACTCATCCCCAAATAGAGACTAGAGGTAAAGATAGTTTTCGAAAATAACACCTGTTAGAATTTGCAGGTGCTGCTTCTCAGGTTTTTCTGCCCCTTCTTCATTTTCTCTCAGATATATAATTCAGTGCCTACTCTGTGGTAGATAGACCTCCACATCTTGGGGAAAAGAATCTTCCTATGCTTTAGTTAATACACATTGGTAGCCCAGAAAGACTACTTCTATTGACATGGCTTAGTTGTAGCATTAGGTAGTGGTGTAGAAAGGTCATTGTTTGCCTGAAATTATATACATCTGCACACATAGGGTGGATGTAGGATGGCCTATTAGTTCCCTTCTAGCTTGAAATCTATGAGCAGGTGAACTTGACAATCTTCCCCCAAATTCTCACTCCAAAGTTCTTTGCCATATATAATTCAGCCTCCAGAAGAGTGATTTTTACATGTTAATCAATAAGAATTTATTAAGTGCTTTTTATATGCTGGAATACAAGTATAACATTGCTTAAAAGAATCAATAAACATAGTTTTCCAGCCACATAATTCTATTTTGAGAATTAAAATAGTTAATAGTAATAGAAGTAGTAGCAGTAGTAATAATAAAAATAATAACAAAATCACAATAAATTTGAAGAGAACATTTCTAAAAAATCTCATAACTCTGAGGTTGCTCTAAATCAGCAATCACATGTACCACTATGAATGATGAAACATGCTTTGCACCTCTTGATAGACATGCATTCTCAAATGTGCAATGAATTGATTTATTTTGTTTAACTGTCATTTATCTATCTCTGCCTGACTATCTATCTATCTACCTGTCTTTCTGTCTATTCATCCATCATCTATCCATCTGTCTGTCTGTATGTCTATCTACCTATCATAACTCTTTTTCTTTCCCCTTCTTCTTATTCTCTTCCTTTCCCTCCCTCTCCCATGTTAAGAGATTTCTTGGTGGGGAAAAACAAGGAGATTGGTAGGCACCGACAGACATGGGGGAAAATGTCAATAAACAATCTGACAAGATTCAAAGGAGGAAGGAATGACATCAAAATTAAAACTTCTACTTTGTCAAGCTTATGTCTATCTGTCTGTATGTCCATGTGCTTATAGATGTGCATATTATTATTTGTATGTATCTATGCTTGGTGTGGTATGGCTATAATTCTTGCTAAAGAGACTGAAGTTAATGGATCATTTCAGTTTGGTGGATCATTCTGAGCTACACAGAACCAAAATCAATTGAATGTTTGCATAAACCTGGCCACAATGTAGGAAGTTCCCAAGAGCCGCAGGCCAGTACACTGCCTAAAAGGGGTGACGTGGCTCAATGGGATCAGGTTGTACATGGGAAGGCTACTGTCTTTTCAGCCTAGGTAAGATAGAGAGATATGAACATTTTTAAAACACTGTACATTGGTTATTTACATACTTATCTTTCCTGTTCTTCAAGTCTTGAAATTATTGCCACTGTTGATCACTGATGAGTCACAATCATTAAAAAAAAAGTAGTAACTGGTTTTTACATAGCATTTTAAGGTTTGGGAGGTATTCTCAATTCACATTATTTCAATTAAGCCTTATAGCAGTCCCATTATATTGCAGGTATTCTCAGTCCCATTTTACAGATGAGAAAACTAAGACTTAGAAAAACTGACATGCCTAGGGTCACCCAGATAAAAAAAGTTGGGGGCAGGATTCAAATCTATGCCTTCCCTGTTTCTGTCTAGCCACTCTGTCAGATTGTTTCTTTAAAGAAGACTTTAAAGTTTGCAAAGCACTTTGCATTCTTAATCTCATTTGATAGTGTTGAGCAGAAGTTTGGAGACACTGCTTTCTTTGGGATTGTAGGGAAGATGTCCTTTCCTACGCTCCCCCCCCCCAATAATACTGGGCTGCCCCAAGGGACCCAAAGCACTCTGAGAAATTCCACTTTGTGACTAATTTTACTGTTTGTCCAGAGGAAAAGGCACCATGTAGAACAGTGAAAAGAAGGCTGGGTTTGGGGTCATAGGGATCTGGGTTTGAATCCCTGCCCTGCTTTTGGGCACCTATATGACCTTTGATGATTAATCAATCAACAAATATTGATTAAGTGCTTGCTATATAAAGTCCTAGGCTCAATGCTGGGGAGGCAAAGACAAATACGAAACCATCTAAGCCTGGGAAGTCTCTTCAGTCCCCAGGGAATCAGTTTCCCTATTTGTAAAATCAACTGATTGAACTAAACTACCTCAAGGGTGCCCTCAAGATCTAAATTTATGGTCTGATAATCCAAAGCCAATACTAATTTTCATATACATCACCCTTGCGGCTAGACTGCAAACCACAAATAAGCGGCTTGAGATACCAACATGTAATTCACTGGCTGCCCACAAAGGCTGATCTGTGTCTCCTGGGTAGGGAATGGGATCAGGGAGTTGCTCATCACTGTAAACTTTAGAATATTTATCTAAATGATACTCATGCATCCAAAAGAAAGTAATCAGTGCCCAGTCTACCTCATGGCTTATATACAGATCCTACTGCTCTTCCATATCACCCATTCTTTTGGCAAGACTGTGTCAGAAAGCAGTCCTCTCTAATTGCTATATGTATGAGAACATTAAACTGCAATAAATTTATGTATGCAGCTGCACCATTACTGGAGAACAAGTTTTATCTCCTAATAAATTGATGTTTCTTCTTAGTGTCAGCTCCAACCAAAATTTAAACCCAAGGAAGTGAACCTTAACACTAAATAATTGCTTCCCTGCCACTAGTGGTGGGGAACTGAAGTCGCTGCACAATTGAACAAGGGGTCTGAGTGAGGAAACATTTTTTTTTTCATCTGTTAATTGTTTCTTGAAAGCATAATTGTACAATAGCTTTAATTGAAATAGAAAATGAAACTCTGCCCTTTTAAAGCAGACACTGTAAATAGCATGTCATCATTTGGTATGAGTTACACTGTAAGGAAAAAGACTAAAGGCCTTATTTATTTTGAAGGGGGAAAAGGGTTTGTCTTGGTGGTTTGTCTGGAGGTGCATTTAGGTTAATGGGAGAGATGCTTAGAATGCTTGGGACTTTGATTAATAATTTAATTCATCTTCTCTAAGAAGTCTCTGAGTTTGAATTAAAATGGGTAGTAATAAAAGAATTCATTTACAAATGAGGTTACATAAATTTGATCTTTTATTAGATCTAAATTAAATAGCCAAAGGTTTATTTTTTTTGCTCATTCTTGGTTTGTTCTAGATCAAATCTTATAATTTATTTCATATGATAAAGTATGAAAAACATTTCACTTGAACAAGGTTCCATCTTGAACCAAGAGTGTGCTATTTACTTGAGATCAAGAAAATTTTCTAAATGGTTGCTGGATGTCATCCCTTCCAATTCACATGCAAAACAAATTAGAGAACTTCCATCTATTTCTATGCAAGAAGAGGGAACTGCTAGAAACTGTGGGTAATAAAAGAGAATAGGGAATGAAATGGTTTCTAGTTCTATTGAGTGACTGTGAATCTCAGTTTCTCCGTCTATTAAATGAGAGTACTGGTTGGTTTCTGTGGTACCCAGAAAGGAATGGACTGCCTTAGGAGGAGGTGGGTTTACTGGGTCTTCAGGAATTGTGGAAGCAGCGGGCCATAATATTAGCAGAAACAGCCAGTTTCTCCTTCAGCCTTTAACCTTTAAACTTACCTTGTGAATATGTTTCAGGGTTTAAATTTAGTTTTAAGATTTGGCAAAGTATTATGAGAAGTTATCAGGGAGAAAATGAACTTAAAGTTTATGGAGCTTAATTGTTCACTAATATAATTGAAGAAAATACAACAATGATCATACTTGCTTTATGGTTATAAAGTACCTAACATATTAATCTCATTTGTGTAGACAACCTTGACATAGACAAAGTTGATATAGTGCCCTATAAATAATGAAATATTATTCTTCTTCTGCTGACAACCAGTCATCTGCATTTTATGGCTATGATAGGTACATGAGAACATAGAGGAATTCTGTACTTCCTCTCCTCTCTATCAGTTAGATGGGTCTTCAGTCATAAACTGAGGTCTTCAAATATAAACCTGGACATAGCTTTATAATGTGACATTAAGTAATCAGTATTCTGAAGGAAGGGCACGATGGAGATAGGAATCATCAGGAAACAACTTCTCTTGGCTGTCACATTCAGTTAATTTAAATAAACATTTAATTCACTTTAGAACTTCCCCTAACAAGTTAATCTTTGTGCTCAAGAAGAAACTGGCTTCATGGCACTCAGAAGAGGTTCATCTTTGTCACTAGAGTGGATATATGATATAAGAAGACATTTTGAACCATCTTCCCCATTCAATTCTGCCAAGTCTGCCAAGCAGGCTGATCCCTAGAGCATTAGCTGAAATGAACTTTCAGTCACATGGGCTTAACAGAAAGAAGATGAATCTAATTTGTTGGACTGACATGTTGGCCTATATTTGAATCAGATCCACATCACTCAAAAGATCTTGAAACTTCCTCTCTGTTTCCTGAGCAACCTTATTTTCCAACCTAAATACTTTGTCCTTTGTCTCTCAGTTGTCACTAGACACAGATCTTGCACCAATAGTTTTGGTAGCAATATGAGTTCTTAAGAAGTTCTATTGTCTTCAGGTATTGATTTGAGATTTCCTTTGTAATTTATTCAGTCTATATTGAGGGCTTAGTATGTGTTCAGCGTTATGCTTGGTGTTGAAAGAGTTATAGAAGAAATATGAGGCTTTGGCCAGGACTTGACAAACTTAAATTTGATTGTAAAGGAAAGGCAATGTGGTATAGTGGGAGTATAAGGAATTGGCCTCAAAGCCAATTCAAGTCCAAACTCTAACACATACTGGCTATGTGACTGGGCAAATCACATCACTTTTTCAGTACTCTAGGTAGGTATGTAAGATAAGTTATAAACAAGATGCCAACCTGGGAATTCCCAATAGTTATGAAATCACAGTTCTAGTTAGTGCCTATCTCTGTCCTATAATTTAATTGAGCAGATAATGCTAATATAAACACATAATATTTAACTAACATCCAAGGTTAAATGAGTGTCAAAGATAAAACATTCAGAGGATTTTGGTTTGGTCTGAGAAGTCTGAAAAATGTGCATGGAAGAAGAAGGGCTAGGGCTGAACTTTGGAAGATGGGAACACAAGAAGTTGAGAACATTCTCTTAAAAAAAAATTGGAGAACTGTGCTTCCCAAGGTAATTGCCCTCATGGATGACATATCCTTTCAGAAGAGTTTTGAGCATGGAACAATATAAAAGTTCATGAAGAAAATGGGGAAAAGAACCAAGAAAGAGAAAATCTTTCTTTGGTTCTGTTGGAGAAGTCAACATCTTTATAGATTCTTTGAACTTTGTAAGCCCTCTATGGAAACTTGCTTTTTTGTCCTATGACATATATCTATATCTGTATATCTATCTGTAGATAGATAGATATACCACTTCATCTTTTCACTGGTGTGTGTGTATGTTTTATAGATGATATTTTGAAATGACTGGAGTGAATTTTAATCTAGGCTCACATTCCTAAAATCCAGACAAGGTCAGTTGAAGAAATAGCCAAAGGCTCCAGTCAGTGGTAGGGGGTTGAGGATTTCCTTATCGCAAGTTTTTGAAGTGGAAAGGCACTAATCAGCTGACATTTTCTTGGCAGATCAAGGCTTAAGCACATTAGTTTATGCCATAGCACTAAACCCCTGTGAATTGAGGAAAATTCTTTTCAAATGTCTATAGCAGATATATACATGTGTATACCTCATGACCCATGCCCAAGTTATTCTATAGTTGCCAGATTGGTGCCAAATTACTAAAACTTTTTATGGACCTCGTGCTCCCCCATAAAGTTCTCAACAGTGGCAGTGCTAAGTCCATAGAGATGACATTTTGATGTCAAAACAAAATAATGCAGTACATCATTGTAGCGCAAACTTATAGAAGTAATGTTACAATGACAAAAGGAAATGTCAAAGGAGGTCTATTGTCACATAATGTCAAAACAAAATGTCAGCTGTAATCCACTGAGACACTATTATGATATCAAAATGAAACAATATCTGTGCCAGTCTTAGGAGAAATTACAATATGAGATAAAGCAAGACAAAATGATAGTGGCTCAGGTCTGCAACATTATTGTGTCAACATAGAGCAGGGTCATCATGTCCAAGAGTTGAACCAGGGGATTTCTTCAAAATCTAATGTCTTCATATGTGATTTTTAACACATTTCTATTTTGCAAAAAGAAATTCTAGCCAAATTACCATTAAAAAAATAAACTGACTTTTTTGTAGGTTAGTGTCTAGGTTAAAATATTGTAGAAATATGTATTAAAGCACTCGGACCTTTCTTGCCACCTAATTCATAATTAGTTCCATTTGGTTTTGGCATTGCATCCCTCCACCTTGAGTACTTGGGTGTCAGTTCGAGGTATAAGATACAGTAAATGTAGTGTTACAATCTGTTTGTAAAGAGCCATGCTGGGCTTTAACAGATGCTTTGCTCCTTCCCTTTCTCATCTGTCATCACGTAGATGCTGGCACAGCCACCACCATGGTGAGCCTTCAGGCATTAATACTCTGCTTGAAATGTGCACCTGAGTTCCTATTTCTTTATCCTCGCTCCTCAGTTCTCGGTAATACCTTGGCTGGCCATCCAGTCTAGCCGGGTGTAGAAAGTTGTTTTCCAGCCCTTTGAAATTTATTGCAACACCAAAGTTCTTTGTACATGGCAGAAGCACAACTACTTATTAAAGGCTCTAAATGTGCCAAATTGAGATTTTCAAAGGAAAGTCATTTCTAAGTTAGTCAAGTGCCAATTTAAGGCCTTTGAAAAACATCTTGGGGGTGGAAGGAATAAAGCTTTCATCACATAGACTAAAAAATGTCAAGTGATTCCTTTCCATATTTTCAACAATTCATGGTTAGGATTTCAACATTCACTTAAAAAAAGTTTCAGCTCTCTGAAAATGTTAAATAAAACTTGAACTAGAGAAAAAAAGAATCAACTTCATGGATATGACAATCATTTAGGAATTGACTAGTTAGTTATACCCCTTATTGTATTTCAGTTCACCACAAAGGAGTTTTTATTATTTTTTTAAAAGAAAAACTAAATCTTAGTAAATAATAGATATGATTAAACAAAAGAAATTCTCACAGAATGACTGTATACAAAAATATTTATCCCATTCTGCAATTTGAGTCTTGTACATCTCTGTCTAGAGATAGATAACATGTTGATCAGTCTTCTGAAATGGTTGTTTGGTCACTGCATTGATCAGAGATCAATCAGATCTTTCAAAGTTTTATTTATAATGTTGCTAAAGTTTAAATTATTCTGGTTCTGCTCACTTCCCACTACATCAATACATACAAGTCATCATAGGTTTCTCTGAAATTGTTCCTTTCTTCATTTCTTAAAACACAATAATATTCTGCATCTGTATGTATGTAATTTCATCCATTCTCTAATTGATGGATACTCCTTTACATTTTAGTTCTTTCCCCTACAAAAATTACTATTATAAATATCTTTCCTCCTTCTTGGATCTCTTTGTAATATATCTAGTCAATGCCAAAGAGTTTACTCAGGTACGTGACTTTTTGAGCTTATTTCTAAATTTCTTTCCAAAATGATTAGATCACTCCATCATTCTATCAATAGTGCATTAATGTATCTTTTTTTCCCACAGCCCCTCTAACATTTGTCATTTCCACTCTTAGTCTTCTTAGACAATCAGATGGGTTTCAGTGTTGCTTTTATTTTCATTTCTGTAGTAATGATTTGGAGAACTTTTCATATGGTAGTTGATAGCTCAGATTTCTCTCTTTTAAAACTTCCTGTTCATATACTTTGACCATTTATCAATGAGGGAATGGCTTTTATTCATATAAATTTGAATCAATTCCTCATATATCTAGGAAAGGAAATATTTATCAGAGAAATTTTCTGTAGCAATTGTTTTTCCTATTTAACTCTTTCCCTTCTGGTTTTGTTTGCTATAATGTAATTTTATTACATTTTATTAATGTAATTGCCAAAAAAATACAGTAATTCTTTAACTAGGAAGCAACCGAACAGAACTCACAATTAATTAATCAGATTTATTTAATGTTTATTTATGCATTTTCTCATATACTTTCAGGATATAATCACAAATGATATCAAAAGAATAAGGGATAATTTTTTAAAAAAACAACCTCTTGGGGATATCCTAAAATTACTTCTGATTAAGATAAATCTCTTACATTTCATAATAAATGAAATATATTAAAGCTTAAATTATTCTAGCACTTTTGGAACATTCTCAATATTGTTCTATCTTGATAACTAATGCTCAAAGTAAGATCATAAGATTTATTCCCTAAGGATTTAAATCACTGAAGAAATCTTAAAGAGTATTCCATATACTCAATTAAGCAGGTAAATGAACTATTTACCTTAGGAAAATTTTTAACTCTCAGATTTGAAAGAAAAAAGATATATAAATTATATAGTTCAATCCAGTCAACCAATTCATCAACAAGAATTTATTAACATCTGTGATGTCTAAGATTCTGGGGCTATAAAGATATAACATGAAATAATCCCTGCTTTCAAGGAGTTTACCTTCTTTCAATGCATTTGCCAAACATCCTGATTAATCAGAGGTTTACTGCCCTGCATTCTCATTTACTTCTAATTACATCTGTTTGGTAATACATATAGTTCTATTAATATATGCACTTATATGTTACATAGAGCTACCATATGACATCAGCTTATGTAATATAATAATAACAATAACATTAATAATCTAGGACAGCTTGTCTCAAAGAAACTCTTGTGGTAAATCTTAGGACTAGAGAAATCTGATATAAGAAGAAAGTCTAATGGAATAAACTTGAGATTACAATGGAACATGTTAACTATTTGGCAGTAGAAAAGAAAAGTGTGACAATACCATAATTGGTAGAGTGAACCTTAAAATGAAATCCAACCAACACAAATGATTTTACCTTATATTAGAAAATAAATGAAGATATGTACTGAATATGAGAAAAAGTTAGATTAATTTAGACTTAAGTTAAAGAAAAATGTCCTTGCTTGGGGGCTCTTCCCAAAAAGTGCACTATTAAAAAAAAGTTTGTAAGTCATTGACTAAAATTAAGTCTGGAGGCTTATTTGGGTGAGGGGTTCTGGAAAGTATAACATAAATATGCATTTTAAAAAAATTCAGCATTTAATGAATAAACATTTTTTGAATAATATTATTTTCCTAAGATCATGGATTCAGAGCCAAATGAACCTTAAAGAACTTAAAGTTCAATAATTCCCTGCAATCCCATTTTACCAATGAGAAACCTAAGCAATGGAGGTTAGGGTGGAAATAGGACAGGAAATAATATAGAGAACTGATATCTGCCTGAAGTTCTAAACAGCATTAAATAACAACTAATGACATTGGTTGATGTTTTATCTCATTTTTTCCCATCTCTATCCTGATTAAAATGGTCATGGCCAAATTGGAAGCAAAATGAAGATAAGGATTTCAATGACATCAACTATAGTAAACAATTATGATGTTAAGGAAACATTACACAAGCAATCTTGTGTGGTTATATCCTTGTTTTTAACTTTTGTGGAAAGATATTAGTGAATTCATTTCTAATGATAATATTCTAATGCTGAAACACATTTTCAGAATTGGACCCAAAAGAAGGCATTCATGAAATAGGCAGACAACATATTTTCCCAATTGCATTGATTTCTATTTTGAATTGAATCAGGTAGGTAATGGAAGTTTTAATCAAGAGGTGATAGACATAATTGTTGCACACAGCATTGCTTGGGAGTATTTCATTTTTTTGAAAAAATCTCAATATGGTTGAGTTTTCATATAGTATTTTGCAATTAAGCTGTCATTAAAGACAGAGAGAATGCAAAAACAAAGAAAATGTTAGCCTTGAAATCTGTGTAATAGTCCCATGATTAAAGAATTAAAATAATTGTACCGTAATTACTTTCTGTGCTAGGGTAATAAAAAAAACCCTCTCTAATATGAAAAAGAACATGTTAATTCTTTTTTTTTTTTATTTTGGCATCAATTCTTTAAACCTATTAGGTCTTGCAATTTCATCTTCATTGCTTTTTATTTCAATGTTTCCATACTTTGGTAGTGACTTGCTCCCGTTTGCATGTTTAATTTCTTTGAAATTTTCTCTGATATTGAATTTCATTTACTTTCTGCCCTGTCATATAAGTATATATTTTAGTTTAAAGAGAGGATTTTTTTTTTAGTTGTGCACCATAACTGGTTAACCTTTAGGTCCCTAGTGGTTTTTAAGGAATGAATAATATAAGCCATAAAAACTTTCTTCAACTCCATAACCCTCTTAAATGCCTTATATTTTCTCACCATTTATTAGACACATTCAGAAACTTATGTTACCTGTGAAAAGCAAATGTACTTTTGGCACAAATCCCAAAACCATCCCCTCAGTGAACAATTTGCAAAGAAAAATGTCGCAGAGGGTGTCTTGCTTGAAAGCAAAAAACTCCCATCTTGAAAATGAAAGTTAGCCAATTGAAGGTAAATGTACAATTACAACTCATTTTTTTCCTTACAAATATCTACTATTTTAAGACACTTGGATCAGCAACATTGCCTATTTACCATCCTGGAAGACTTCTTGAGGACAGTGATACTTGTATACCGCCTTGTTAGGTCATGTGTCTATGTTGTGACAGGAGTGTAAATAATGTGTACTGATTGCCAAAACTCTGGGATTTAATCATTTTTAAATATACTCATGCCATGCAAGCATGTACACACAATTATTTCCACACACACACATATAGACACAACTTAAAGATTTTGTTGTTTTAAACACTATATTTCCAAAATATTCATAAAATTTTGTTGTGATCACTTTCTCCCTCCCCCATTTCCACCCCAGATAATGTTTACTTTTGTACTGGGTTTAAAACAGATTAAATCATTGAGAATGTATTTGCTGTAGACATAGCCATCATTTTTACTTAGCAACTGGCTGATATTATTTTTGTGAAATCTAACAACAGCCAGGAATAGCTTCCTTCAACACCAGCCGCTGACTGTCTGTTTTCACATGTTTATTGCTGGGTCCTAAAATATTTGTTTTTCCTTTGTAGCTGGAGGAATTCCCCTGAAAAGTAAAGCTTAATGTCTCTTGCTCTTGCATGAGATCAGTGACAGTCTAATAAGGAAGAGTGATGGCAGCAATAAAAGGGACTATGGGTGCATTCCAGAGATTTTGTTGGTTATAAAATGATGGTCCTGTTACAGAATGACCATAGAGGGACTAAGAGTGAAATCTGGTCTTGGGAGTTTGAGGATCTAATGTCATGAGGTCCCATGAGCTCCCCATCTTCTAAAACCTTTGGAGGGCTAGGGTGATCCAACTCAAGGAAGGCGCTTGTATTAACAGCTTCAGTAACCTCCTTTTTAACCCAGAGAATATAGCTGTATGTTTTTAATTTGTTATGATTTATTGCACTGAAATTGGTGTGAAATGGACAACAAATCATGGGTGTCAGAATCTGGAAATGAATTTTATCAGCTGGAGAAAGTGAGTGCCTTTGGGATTTGCATAAGTTCCTCATAATTCTTTTCATGTTACACATGATGAGGGAAACTGTGAAAATAAACTGGAAATGACATAAAATTTACTAAATAGTGAATTTCACACATATACATAAGTACAGCTCTTTGCTTTTTTTTAAGAATAAAAACTAAATGTGAGCATTCAGCCCAATATCATATTTAACAACACCTCTTTCCAAGGGTTCCATTCCCCCCAAAAATATTTATTAGATTTATTGGATTATTAATCTTTGCATTTGCAAGATATTTCCTACCTTTTTTTCCCCCCGTGGATAAATTGGTGAAGGTTTGTTTTTTTTATACCCACTGAAGTAGACTAAGATTGAAAAAGATCTGTGGTAATCATTTCAAATGCTATGTCTACCCTTCAGTAAGGAAGAAACTGCCCTTGTTAGGAACTAACTTTGCATGCATAATTAATTTGAGCAGCACATTCCAACTCCACTAGAAGAAGAGAAATTGAATTCAGGTGTTTGGTGAACATATGGGGGATTTACTGTGAATTTATGACCTGTGGTTTAAGTGTAAAACCCCAAGATACTGGCTGATAAAACTTAATGAAGCTTGGGCAGAGAAGTTATTTTTATTTGTAGTTTAGTAATTGATACATTTCTTGGTTTAACCCTCCCACCTCTTCTCTACTCATTCCTCATAAATCTTGCAACTTGAGGAAAAGAGGAACAAAAGAGTGAGCAAGATCCATCCTTCTTAATCCACTCAGGCTAATGCTTTTGGCTCATTTTGTGGTTTAGAGTTCACCTTTCTACAGTGTTTTCTGATATTCGCTTCTTTTTCTTTTGAACTTGGAAATTTATGTTTCTTCACCTGTCCAAGTGTTGGTAGTGAAGCTCACCATGGAAGAAAGTGCAAGATTCCATCAAACCCATGGTTTCAGTGCCTTAGATTAGGTTTGTTTTTTTTTTTTTGGTACCTTCTAAGGAAAGTAGTTCAACAGTAAAAACTTCATCAGAAAGATGCTTGGCTACTTAAAACACCTCTTGTCAGAATGCACACATCTTTAAGAATTGAATGTTTGCTGGTATACCTCCCTGTACGGATGAGTTTCAGAAGAATACTCCTGATTTGAAGTACCTTTCACTATAAAGGATTTAATGAGTTTAATGAGAAATCTGTTTGCTCACTAATTTGCAGCAATTAAGAATTCTATTTTGACATCTGTAAGGTCTAACTATTTAGTGATCCCAAGATCAGGAATATTTGATGAAATTGCTGTCCAGTTGTAAAGAAGGGCATCTGCTGTTGTTTCCTGGCATTTTTGGTTAGGGACCTTGCCCATTCCCCTCCAAGTTAATGACATTTTCCCCCTCCATCCCTTGAGTCATCCCTGTACAAGAACTTGTTTGTGGCTACTTTATCACACTAACAATCTGTCTGTTTTGAAAGGGTGGCAGTTCTGAACGTCAGAGCATGATATCACAGTAAGACATTGTTTAATGATCTGAGATACTGATGGTCTTTGCTACTAAAGCTCCATAACATATCTACCCTATATGCGCCTTGTTTTCAGGGTATTTCTAGCCCATGCGGATCCTGGTATCTGTTTTAAGTGACATGCATGGAGTAGCTGATTTTCAGATTTACCATTAATACAAAGGAAAGGGACTAAAAGCTTTTCCTTTGATGTTTATCCAAGAACAATTAGTAATTGGGGAAGGAAGGGGGAAAGTGCTTTTATTTGCTTCTACTGGAAAGCTTTAAAAAGAAAAAAAAAGCTGTGGTACAGGAGGTTGCATGTTTTACATAATGGACAGGAGTCCTTAGCCCTGCTGTATGCAAGAACTCCCTCAGAAGTCAATAAAGAAATACATTTCCCTGTAATGGTTGAACTAAAACACTAATGTCCTACTGTGTAAGTTGCATCTGTTTCCCAAAGAATTTAAACAGGCCTTGAAAAACTTGGGAGTCCAGGAAACCAATATTTCAGAGTACATGAGTGAGAAGATCACCTTCTCCTTAAAAGGTATACTGTGAAAGTTACCTTAAAAAAAAGCAATGTAATGTTGAATGTAAAATGCCCAAGTTGGAAGGACTTTGAAGCAATGGCAGGTAGACAGAAAAAACTTCCATCCACCTGAAGGATTTTCCACTGCTGGATTGGAGTGTTTTGTCTCCTTTGTGTGTGCCAGATATACCTACAGGAGCTGGAGATGCAGCAACAGCAAAATTCACTTGAGTGTTTGAATCTCTTTATTTTCAAGTTCCTAAATTGCTTTGAAAGTAGATGTTTTAGATGTTTTGATGAGAAAAGAATGATGTTTTGTGAACCCTTTTGTACCTGAAATGTGATGGCAAATGTGGATATTAAATTTGCTAATATTTGAAATGTTATTTTTGTCCTCCTTAAAAGTAAATTTCATATGACCTTGGGCAAGTCACTTAGCCCCATTGCTTTGCAAAAAAAATAATAAATTACATGGAGCTCATAGAAAGCAAAAGTGACTGGAAGTAGTATTTTTGGTGGTTGAGATCAAATTTTTAACAGGTACCAATACTTTTTCAAATTCACATTCATATTAGCTTGAAGGATATGCCTGGTACTAGATTTTAGGAAAACTAAATCAAATTTAAATCAGAAGTGAGATGTGACATTTTTTACCTGTACTCCAGGATTCTCAGCCTGAAAGAGAATGTAGGCATGGGTCATCATTGGAGTTCAGTATAGGATGGCCTACCTTGGCATTGAAATCCTAACTGTATCAGCCATGCATAAGGGTCTCATTAGCAATTTTCCAGGGGAATGATCCCAATTCCAGTATTATTTTCTCATGCAGGCAAATGGTCAAAGATAAGGATGTCACCTTAGATTATACATAGCATTTTTATAACTTTCAAAGTATTTACCCCCCCCCCATTTATGTTCCAATTCAGCCATCCTTCATGGGAGGCACCAAGGTTGGAAGAAGGATAAAATCACTGGAATTGAAGACACTCAATTTTGTGTTCTAGATACATCACTTACTGTAGAATATCCAAGTTGATTGATCATTGGTAAATCCCTTGAACTTTCAGTTCAGTTGCTTCCCCTATAAAATGAAAATGATGATACTTGTACTACCTATCTTGGTAGGCTGCATGCCATAAAGGATATAGAGGTGACCTCAGAAAACTTCAATTTAAGTCCAATTTCCCATACATAGTAACTGTGAGGTGCTAGGTAAATAGGTTACTCTCTAAGACTCCTTGTTGCAGAGGTCCTGACTTGCATTGATGGGGAAAATTCCTCATTAGCAACCTCCAATAAAGATTAAATCACAGATATTATCAAAAATTGAAAGGAAAAAGTCAGTCCCCCCACATTCAAAATTTGTGTGAGGAAAATGTTTTGTAGCCCTCAGAGGAATTAATGTATATTATTATCATTGGTGGGGAAAATCTAAGGTTCACTGTCACTTGAATCTGTTCTATATCCAAGATTCTGAACTCAAATTCTAATCACAAATCTCTTGTCCTTCAAATTCACCTACTTCTTTATTCTTTTTTCTTAATATTCTTTTGATTTCATTTAGACTCTTGGTTCTTTGATTTCTTTCTGTTCTTCCAGTCTATCAATTCTTTTGATTATATCCTATTTTCCACCCTTGAGTTTATTGACTTTGGACTCTTCCCCTGAATATGAATTCAGGACAGGTCCTTTCTCTTGTTTCTGCTCCTAATCTTGAACAAGTGAAAACGTCTAGAAGGAATTCATGATTTGAAGCTAAGTGGGTCAACTATATGAACAAGTTCTTTATTCATCACTTGTTGGACCACATCCCACTCTTAATGTCATTTTCAAACCTCTTAATTCTCTAAGTCACTATATCCATCTTCACTCCCTTCATTTTCTGTGGTGACCTCAGATTCCTTACTTGTGGAAAAATTTGAGGCTATTCAATATGAACTCATTCAGTTCTTCTTTGCTACTCTTAACCTCTAAATGTCCTCACCTGTTCTTTCCACCATTCTTCCATTCTCTCTCAATAGAGACTCCTTTTCCTCATCTGACCAATAAGCTATCACCATCCTACAAATTAATCTATCTTTAGTTTTATCATCTTCTCCTGTTCTTTATATAAAATTTATTCCAGTCCATCCATATTGCTCTGTCTTTCTTAAGTCTGCGGAGCCCATCCTGTCTCCATGTTTTTGCTTGTGACTTACCCTTGGCTAGAATGTGATCTATAGGCTTTCCCTCCATCCTTTTCTATTGAGGTGCCCTTTTTCTAGATACCATTTCCTTCTCTTTCACCTGTATATGAGCTCTCTTGTTGGCTTTCCCTTGTGCTTATCACATGGTTATTTGTATTTGTATTTCCTTCATATTAGGGTGTAAGCTCCTTGAGAAGAGGGTCACAGGATTTGAAACTGGAAGAAACCTTTGAGATTTCTTAGTCTAACTTCCTTGTTTTACAAATGTTCACCTATTTGTTTTTCCCTAATGGTCTGTACAGTGCCTAGAAGAGTGCCCATCTAAGATACTTGATAAATGGATGTTGAATTAGATTATTGAAGTTTTTATTGCACATCTCATCTATCTAGTGTTGTACTAGATGCTGCAGGGACATTTTAATAAAGATTTACTCCTTGCCTTCAAGAAGCTGATATATACATATATAGAGATATTTAGATATAGATATAGATATTGATATTGATATATTTATATCTACATATATAGAGAGAGAACGTAATAACTAATAAATCAAATAAGAGAACTTGTAATTCAATGTTATATTGTGTAGTTCATACTATCAGTATTCATCAAGTTCACAGGAAGGGGAGATCAAAATGAATTGCAGTAATTGGAAAGAACAAGACAGAGATGAGACTTGAATCAAACCCTGACATAAGAGTGAGATTTAGATAGCAGGGAAGAGGAAGGGAAAGCATTTTAGATAAAGGTAGCAGGATACATTTTTCTTCAACTCTTCTCTATTAGTCACTCCTTTCTTCCACAATGTCTTGATATGTTCTCTTCTTAATAAATCAAACAATTGTGTCAGATTTGTTTATTAAATTAAAATTACTAAATAAAGACAGGAGAAGATAGAATGGAAAAGTTTTAGGCCAACTAATATAGTGTCTTTCAGAATTAGAACTTCTTACTGAAATATGTATGACTATTTTCCCTGATTGATTTTTGATTCTTAAAGCTATGTCCATTGCTTTGGGGCCTTAAGATTCCATTTACATAATTAAAAATGCAAATTCTAAAATATTCTTAAATCCATAAGAAATTCATTAGTCACATCATCACTTTTATCTGTCAGGGCATGCCAAGCTCAAAAAAAGAAGGTCAGACATGGGGCCCTGCAGGCCACTATTCTTGGCTTGTACTTATCATCAGGATAAGCAGGTGCTTTCAAAGATGCTAGCTTCTATAGAAAATATGCTCTTTATAGTTCCCAGAAATGTGATCCTTAGAATTCTTTGGAGGAAAGCACCGGGCCAGGTTCACTACAGGGAGAAGCAATATTTGGAGTAGCCGAAGTCCCCAAACAGCACAGACTTTAAGGTTTAAAGTCAACACATTACATTGCACTGGAGAAGGAAATGGTCAGATTAGTGCATCCATCTACTGCAGGTGCAGAAAGCTCCCTGAGGCTCACACCTGTAAATAGGCTGGTGACTATATTCTGCATGATTTGAGGTTTCCAGCTGGTCTTAAAGGGGAACTTTCTGTTAAAGCACTTTCCAACAATTCAGCCTGCGAGGGACTGAGGTATGAATGAAGTCTGTGTTGTGTTCTGGATCTGAAAGGAGAGGTTGGAATCTTCATGCTAATAACAGGTGGAAAACATGATTTCTAGCCACAATTTCTTGTAACTGTTCTGACTCATTTTCTGCTCACAATTTACATAGCTCAGGTCCATGACATCCTTTATTGCCGTTGTCAACATAATCCCAAATTCTAAATTGTACTGAATCTCAGCACTCTGACTCTCATTGACTCATATAATCTGAAATTGGTGAGGGGGTGGGTGGGTGGAGAAGGACCTAGATTTTGGAGTTCAACCCTTCATTTACATAAAAGGGAACTGTGGCCCAGAGATATCTATGTGGCTTGTATGTGTATGGAAGAAAAATGTGGGATTAAACATTTTATATAATACTAGTGTGTACAAGTATTGTCTCATTTGATCCTCTGAACAACCATGGGAGGAAGGTACTGTTATTATCACTATTTTATAGTTGAGGAAACTGAGATAAATGGAGGTTAAGGAGCTGGTAAGAACTTGAGACCAAATTTGAATTCAGGTCTTCCTGTCTCCTAGAGCAGTGCTGTCTACTGCACCACCACTTGCCTCCTGTAGCTTTATTAAAGAATCTATAGTTCATTTTTCCATTATTTTATGTATGAAGAAACTTGGATTAAGTGACTTGCCCAAGAGCACATAGGTCACTGGCAAAGATGAATTTGAATAGTGGTCCTCTAAACCAGAGCTCTCTCCACTCCATCATTCTCAACATCATGAAGCTAGTTAATGAATAATTGGAATAAAACCCAGGTCTCCTAATGCACTAGGGCTGAGATTGAGAAAGAAATGACTAATTTCAAGCTCTCTCATTTCTTCTGAAAGACTCTATATAAGAATCTGTCTTAATTTCTCCATGGTTTCACCTAATAGAGAACTTTTTTCCCAGGGCAGAAAAACCATGTTTTTCCCATTCTCTCCCAAATCTGGGTTTATGGGCCTGCCCATCATCTTATTGGTTTAATGCTTTAGGTGGTATCATTTGGGCTCTCTATCTGTTATGAATATTATTGAGTAGTCTGACTTTGGCAGTCCACATAAATGTAGCCCAGTTGGGTTAGGCAAACAGTAGTCATATTTACTAATGAATAAGAATAATAATCCTTTTAACTTTTTATTTTGTCTGTGAAGGCAACTGAGTGACCAAAAGTGGACCAGGATAATGAGAATGAAACTTTTGTGACATTTTCATCCCCTCTAACCAATTAAGTCCCTGAGAGGAGAGAGTGCTGGAAATAGAGTCAGAAGACTCAAGTTCAAATCTTACCTTAGATACTTCGTAGATTATATGCTCCTGAGCAACTCATTTAACTTCAGTTACCTCACCTGTAAAATAGGAATAATATTATCACCTAGTTCCCAGGGTTATCATGAGGATAAAATGAAATATATCTGTAAAGTACATTACAAACCTAAAATTGCTTTATAAATGCTTGCTATTAATTTCCCCACAGAAAGGTGATCTGCCTGTCAAGTCTGCAGGATTTGGAAGTCCTCTTTAATCCTTGAAACCCATTCAAATTCTGTTTCCAATTCTGACATGAAAATGGCTTCCACCAACCTCAGGGAAAGTCAATGACCAAGAAATTTATCATTGGTCAATTGAAGGAAAGTTAGTTTTCTGCTTGTTAAATGGCAGGTTTTTCAGGCGGTGGGGGGGGGGGGAGAGGAGGTAGAGGTATAGCAATCATTTGAGAACTAAGGGAACTTCCAAGGTTCATCCTATCCTTGGGTTAACATGAGGACTTTCAAGGAAGTAACTTCATTTAGGACCTAAATTTGCTTCATCTCTTTGTAAGCCTGGAATTCTCTACTGTGTTGGGAATTTTGATAAGTGATATTGGTCTTTGAGAGGGCAAGAAGCACAGTATTAAAGAAGCTACAATCAAATGCTAAAAACTAAGAAAAAAATGCTTCTGATTAGACTTGATGTAAAATATTTGTTTGTCAGGCTTCCTACAATACTCACATTAAAATCTATGAAGTATGCCAGAAACAACAACAACAAAAAAGGCACAGCTGGAAAGACAGCAAAGAGATTAATGAACATTCACTTTCCTATTTCTTTGTCTTAGGAAATTAGCCATTCTTGTGCATATTTCATTACCATTTCCCATAAAGAGAGGACAAAGGGTTCTGTAGATTAGGTATTACCTGGGGTAGCCATTATAACAAATTTATGTTTTAGAACAGTTCAGGTTGCTGTATATGACTTTAAATAACAAAAGGAAATAGCATTATTCTGCCTTACAGAAAAATGAAAGGAAGCTACTCTGGTAGTAAAGCCATAACCAAATGTTGCTCCAAAGCTATGTATTGTCAAAAACATTTTACAGGTCCATTAACCATTAATGCTCTTGGGTTGATCAGTTTAAAAGATTTGTCAGAAACTGAACAAAGGGATGACAGGCTCTTATGAACTTGAAAAAATAATAAAGTTGGGTAATAAAATTGTTTAAAGTTAGGATCTGAAGGAAGTCAGGTTGATTAAATAATGAAAGAGTAAGGTTCAAAATTTTTAATGTTGTTATTCATCAGGGGATAGTTTCCAAACATGAAAATTTTTCTATCTGAATCTTTGTATTTCCAAGATTATTAATGTATACATCTGTATAGATATATGCTGTAGCCAGAGTTCTACCCTGGCCTGTGGCAAGATTTCCTCTTGTCCTGTGTTGCTTTTGAATAATTAAAATGACTAGAGTTGACCTACTATGTAAGAACCTTAAACAACAAGGTAGATGTACAATTTTTCAGGGAAATTGAACTCACCTCCTCCACCTAGTCCAAAGGAGGGGCTTACCAGATGGTTGTTGACTTGACTTGCTAATGCTCTAAGAATTCTGAGGCATTATTCCAGTTCACAAAGTACTTCCCCTCTCACTAGGTGAGAGATAGGTGTTTGATGGTTACAGTTATGTCTGAGTCTTTGTGTTCCCATTTGGGGTTTTCTGGGTAGATACTGGGGTGATTTATCATTTCCTTCTCCAGCTCATTTTACAGATGAGGTAACTGAGGCAAACAGTTAAGTGACTTGTCCAGTCACATAGCTGGTTTCTGAGGCCAAATTTGCATTCAGGAAAATGAGTCTTTCTGACTCTGGGGAGATTATAATATCTTAGTGAATCTTTGATCTTATTAATGTAGGAGATTTTTTTCGGTGATGTAGATGGCAAACTATGCGTGTCTGTCCATTTTCTGCTGCTCTTGTCCCTTCTATAAGTATTCCACAGTCAGGTCCTCATAATATGCTGAGGTCCTTCTTCTAATTGTTTTGGCATTGTGCAGATACCAGGGGAGAATAAAGGATGTCCATGGTTTATCCTTTTCTTTCATTAGAGAACTATAGATTTTCTTTCAAATATAGTTCCAAATATTTTTCATTATTTTCTTATGTTTATCTTATCTGATTCTGTGAGATAGGATGCCTATTTTTACAGACTTGGAAACTGAGCTTAATCTTACTTATATTACAATACAAAGAAACTTTTAAGTCTTAAAATAACTAGTTTAGGCTATAAATGCTTTAGGCTTAGACTTTGATTTATTCATGTGCGTGTTCTGCATTTTCCTTGGGCATATTATATTTCTAAACTTATAAGGATGCCTGCCTGTAGGAGTTTGGGGGCATAGAAATGCATGTTAGTGAAGAAACAGATCTGACTACTCATTTGGTTCTTGAATTGTGATATGATGGTTGTCTTTGGTGTGAAGGTCCTTGAGTAAACATCGTCTTGGATAATGGTTACTCAAGGATGCCAATTGGTTTGAAAAATGCTAGGCTTTTAAAAGATTACTTTTTAAATCTGCTAAAATGCTTCTCACTTCCCTGGATATTTGTCTTAAATAATTTAAATACGCTTTAATCATAATAAGAAAATGAAAAACATATTTTAAATGCTCACAGATTGTTTTAAAATTCTTTCACTCCTTCTAAAGTAGTGTCATTTCACAGCAAGCTGCCATTTTCCCTTAGCAACTGCAATTCACAGATTACAGTTCTCAAGTGTCTTCTTTGCCCCCCTTTCTCTATTTCAGCAACAGATCAACTCCTAGCAACCATGATCGGATACAGCGTCTGAGGCAAGAATTTCAGCAAGCAAAACAAGATGAAGATGTTGAAGATCGAAGACGTACCTATAGTTTTGAGCAACCCTGGGTGAGTGTATGCTTCTTTCATTCATAACTTTGCCCCACTAATGTCCATGCAACATGGAATCACATTTAACATGACCTTTAACATCTTTATCTTCCTTTCTGCATCTGTGTTCCATCTTTGCTAATTTAATTTTATATCTTGTTTAGCCATCTGTCTATCACTTAAAGGTATCTTTTGCTTTGAGATAAGCCATAGCAAAAATCATGTGGACCAATATATGTTGTTTATGTTACCTGATAAGGAATTGGATGCGCTTCTCAAAACCATGAAATCAAAATAAAATGATTCAAAAAACATTTTCTATCAGTTAATCAATTGATGAGTATTTATTAAGCACCTACAATGTGCCTGTGCTCAGCAGTAGAAATACAAAGAGAAAAATGAAATATCTCTTCCCTCAAGGAACTCATACTAAGGAAAACAATGTGGTTTTGTGTGTGTGTGTGTGTGTGTGTGTGTGTGTGTGTAGGTGGTGTGTGTTTACACACTACTGTGTAAACTTCTACATACAAATCTTTGAAAAAGAACTGAGGAAAGCTATACACAAAAAAGTTAATGACTCCCTGCACTCTATGAGCTTGTAATCAAGATTCAAGGAGTTATATGAATGAGTAAATATAGGGCAATACAGAATTAAACCTCAAGGCAAGTGGTGCAAACCAGTAAAGCTTTAGTAACTTTTATAAAGTAAAGATTACTGTATGCTAAACTTGTCAGAGAAGGCCTCATACAGAAATTGTAACTCAAGCTACATCCTAAAGAACAGGGATAGCAGCAGAAAGGATGAGGGCTGTAAACATTTACGTCTAGTTTAATTTTGATTTAACAGGATTTAATTTAACTGGGCAAGAAGGAATAGTGATCAAAATAGGGGATCTACAGATAAGAGCAGCTCTTCTTCATGAAAGTGACTAATAGAAAATATTATATCCAAATTGCTATACTTCATATTTGATGCCTGCGACAGTTTTATTGATTTTGAGAAGTCATAACAGAGTAACTTCTGAAATCAAATGGTGCTTTACAACTGTTGATCCTTTCTTTCTTTGACCCAGAACCCCAGAAGAAATAAATTCAACAAGTAATATCCTAAGCTCATAGATTTAGAATCATACGAGATCTTGGAGATGATCTTGTCTGGTCCCTATGTTTACAGATGAGTAAATAGACCTAGGGAGGTGCAAGAGTTTGCCTAGTGTGTCTAGGGCTAGAGAAATCAGTGTTCCATAAAGAGTCATCTATTCAGAGAATCATTTAGTCCTGCAGAGTCCTGCATAGACTGATACTTCCAGAGCCTGATAGCCAGGGTAGTAAAAAGTCTCCAGATCAAACTATATCTTAGAGAGGAAGAAAATTTTTAATTGAGTAGGGAGCATGTCTCCAAAGCAAATGAAGACATTCCATGAGTAAGAAAGAGAAAGAGTCTTTTACTGCTTGGTCATAAAACTAGGAGAAATGGAGGAATTTGTAGAGTTAAATTTAAGCTTGATAAGGAAAATCTTTCTAACAGTACTAGCTTATGTCTTCTATAAAAGCTGTAGCTTCTCTCATTTTGGGGAAACTACAAGCAAAGTTCATTTGTTGGGAATGCCTCAGAAAGTGATTTTGCTTAGGTGTTACCTCTGAGAGTCAGTCCAACTCTGAGATTCTCTGATCCTTCAAGACGAAGGTCCTATATTCACAAAACATTTACTAATAGTAAATCCTCCTTTAAAATCACCTTGAATAACATGTAAGTTGGAGAAGTAGAATCCTGAAAACATGAAGATGAATGAGTGATATTCTAGATTGGAGCTTTGATTGTACACATATTATTTAGTCTCCAATTTGATTTTCTTATGAAAAGAGTTGTTTGGCATACTTTCTGTATAACCTGCTGCTTATTCTCAGTATAGGAGTTGGAAAAAAGTTTGAGAAAATCTTGAACTCTTGTAGACTTGGGAACTCAACTACTGAAGGTCATGGGCCAAATTGTTGTATATCAAAATGCCATAGCAACTTTTGACAGACAACTTGGCCTGTATTATCATTTTCTGTAATGAGTGACCAGGGAATTGTTTGGATGACAAACTGATTACCTCAGGAATGGAATAATTTTCTAAATTGTGGGTCAGAACAATGACCCTTTCTTTTTTCTTTTCTTTTTCATTTTCAAACAATTGAGATCTTGCTGAGTACTTCCCATTCTACTGATCATGTAAATGAGTTCAAAGTGACTGTAATTCCTTCTAATGTATTAATTTTAATTCTGATGTTCATTGTTGCCTTAATGAAAGCTGCTCAGTTGCTCAAACTGCAGCCTGGTGTGTGGTTTTTGTTGGCTATCTGCTTTACAAAATGAGCCCTGAATACCTTGGAATGATTGTTTCCCTGATGTATTCTGACCTTGAAAGATCACTGTGCTTGGAAAGGATAAAACCGTGATCTCACTCATTGGAAGGATTTATCATCATTTTAGTGTTAAGGAACCATAAACTTCTCTTTGAGCTGTGGTGTACAGCTTAGAACATATTAGCCTGGAATTGGAGAGTTTATAAGAAGTGCCTACATGCAAAATGCATCCAGATGTATCATATAGAAATGAACCCGAAAAATTATGTAAGCTGATTACTTTATATGAGTAGTAGAAAGCTGCAGAAAATTCATCAAAGTGGCCTTTTAAATTCACCTCATCTCCCAAAGTTCTCTGTAAACTCTAGTGGTAAGGAGTCACCTATTTCATGGTTTTTGTTTTTTAAAATCTTGCTTAGTTCTGGAGGAAATCATTTTGTAGGTCCGTAGGTGGACAAAAGAAAAAAAAACCAGACAAACTTCTTTAGCTCCATGATTTGAAGTGAACCCAGACTTTTAGTCAAGAAAGGTAAAAAATAGGGGAGGCTAGGTGGCACAGTGGATAGAGCACCAGCCCTGGAGTCAGGAGTACCTGAGTTCAAATCCAGCTTCAGACACTTAATAATTACCTAGCTGTGTGTGGCCTTGGGCAAGCCACTTAACCCCATTCACCTTGCAAAAAAACTAAAAAAAAAAAAAAAAAAGGTAAAAAGTCCTTTTAGATTCTGGTGCAAAAACTCTGAGGGTAGGGTTAACATCCAGAATTCTTCTATGGAAGGGCCATTGTGCTGCTTTTAAAAGAAGTAAATTGCAGGCTGCCAACATAAGTACAATATGCTGTTAAAACTTTGTAGATACCTGAGCTGTACCCACAAGGAGACTTGGTGGCTGAGGAGATTGATAAATGGGATAATGGAGCCTTTAATAGCTAGATGACTGAATCCATTCAATCCCAGATTGCTTGTGACTAAAGGTAGTTCAGTACTTCAAAAAGAAAATTGATACTCAGCAGCAAGAATGCCCTCTTGTTGCAAGCATTCTTTCCAGTGGTCTGTCTTTACAATTGATGATGATGATGATGGTGATGATGATGATGATGATGGTGATGATGATGATGATTACAGCAGCAATAATACCAATCTATTTCTTAATCTTTTATCCCCCTCTCTTGGACTTTGAACACTTTCTTCTTGTGGCATCATCTTTGTATAAAGTAGAATATAGGTATAAAGTGGGTAAGTGCTTTGCCCAAGGTCATACCAAATAAGTGTCAGAGCTCAGATCACACAAAAAAAAAGCCATGGGGCAACTCACTAGAAGGACCCTCCTGTCTTTTAGGAAATAGACTTCCTTCCTTCTAAGATATTTATTGGCCAAGATATCAGAGATGGATAGATACAGATGGGAAATATCAGAAGGAGATAAGAAATGGTGAGATTCCTGCCCAGGAATCCTAGGGCATAGGAGCAGAATGCCCTTTTCCATCTACTTTTTACCTAAATTATTTTGCAAAACATTCACATTCATTTTCAATGAGCCTCATGGTTTGAAATGTTAAAACATTAAATGTGAATGCTAGTCAGGAAAAGTAGATGATGACAAATAATGTTTTGAGACAAAAACAGGCTTTTATAAAAATTTGATGAGGGTTATTTGTATGCTCTGCAGAGTTTTCAACCATTACTAACATCATTAGCAGCAATTAAGCTTTTCAACCTTGGAGACCCACAAGAGTTCAATCGATACTTTTTCTTTAGCATCTGATAAGTTGCAGATCGGGTGGGGGAGTTGGGATACAGTGCCAAAGAGTTAACTTTATCACATTCCTGATTAAAATCTAAAAATGGTTCTAATTTGTCCAATATTGAATAAATACCATTCACTCAACTTAAAAAGGTAAAATGCTTTGAGTATTTAATGGCAGCTTCTATGCATCATAGAAGAGTATGTTGGAGTTGCTAAAACAAGCTCTCAAAACCTCTGAAGGTCTATGATTGTCCTGCTGCTATTAACAGTAATAGCAACAATAATATTTCTTCATCTACTTGGAAATGCACGATTCTCTTGTACTTTACTTTCAGCCTACTACACATTCTCCACAGAGGGGAATATGTAAAAAGAGCAGAACCTTTCATCACATGCATTTTGAGTTGCCTACTGGCAATTACCTTTTACAGGAAAATTGCTATATATATTCTCTTTTCCATAGCATTGTAAAGACAGAGAGTGAAAGGGACATTTTGGGACTACTGAATATTTTATATGGTTGTAATTTCTGATACATACAGTAATGAATTTCATCTCATACATGTCAAGCATACTTTTATATAAAACAGAAAAGGTCACAAAGTCTTACCTAGTTCTAATTAGTACTGAAACTTGGTACTCGGTGTGTTTATTTTTGTTCTTTTGGTCTATTAACTGACTGCACATTTGCTATAACCTTTGTGTGAAATCTGAAATCCAGACTGGAAAATGCAAGCTAATTTATTTTGGCAAAATGAGAATGATTTCATTTAATTGAAAAAATGTTTAATTAAGGAATTTATTTAGCAAAACACTATATGCAATGTGATACCATTTAAATTTTATGTGACACGAGTAATTGATACCAAAAGTGTGGAGCTCTCACTTCCCAAATTTAAATTTGCATATCTTGAAAAAAGATATTTATCCAGCTCCTTGCATCCCAATTGAAAACTCTCTTTAATTTTCATATAGGGCTTGAGAAACAGTGAAAGGATTCAAGTGTCATGGCCCGGCTGGGCCATGTATTGTGTAATGTATGAGCATATATTTATTTCCATCATACAGTCTCCTTTGTTAACACAGCTTCGGCTGCTTTTTTTGATTTAAAAGGTCAATGCTTGTCACATATCTTCTCACAAACAAGGCCAGGGTTCTTTGTTAAAACAGAGCTGTTGGCATGTATATTTGGTGGCCTTACAGGATTATTACAATTAGGCCCAAACTTGTAGTTCTCTATTCAGACGTTAAGTTAGACTACTGATGCAATTGTTGTTGGTTTTGTTGCTATTATTTTAGTGCCTTTGCTGATTTGCAAATTATCTTCTTGCCCTCATTATTTTCTGTTCCCTTTAAAATACATTTTGTGTTTCTAGAGTCAGAATGGGTCACCATAGCCATTTTTTGTGCTTTGCTTTAGAGATGGAGACGAAAGTACTCCACAGCTATGATTAGTGAGTCTAATGTTACCACCACAATTTACATTTTTATGAGATCCTCATTGAAATTGTGAATTAGTGAAGTATAACCCTTCAGTTACCTTGTGTACAGGTAAAAAGAAAACATGCCGGCTCATACTTATTTATATATTTCTATGAATAAGCTGTTATATCATTTCCATTGATACCTAGTGACCCATGACATTTTTATCTAAACCACAGGGACAGAATAGACATATTTTTGAGAAACCTACCACAGACACTTTTACAAAAATTTGGCATCTCCCTAAGCCAGAAAGTACAAAGAACAGCAATGGGACTGATGTTTCTATTTTATAGTTGGAGGCCTCATATTGTAAAAGTCTCACTCATTTTAAAGTTTCAGAACCTATTTCATGATAAAATCCATGATTGCAAGATTGTAAAGCTGTAAGATAAAATGGGTATGGTTGGAAGAGTTTGGGGAGAGCAATGTCAGAAAATAAATACTGTAAGAAACAAAAGGCTCTCAATTTTTTTTCCCCATCTGTCAGAAGTGAGTTTTCAGGCCTCTGGGAAAAACAACTTTAAAAATACACCTGAAATTCCTTCACAGTCTTGCATTTTCTTTTCACGTCTCCAGCAAGCAATGTCACAGAGCAGCATGAGCTTAAAGGGCTGGTTACTCAAACCTACTATGGAATGGCAGATCTTTCAACATTGCTTGACACATGTATATAGCTATACTGAGTGAAAGAAGAAAGGAGATGTGATTCTTTTTTTTAATTGAAAGAAAAATCCTTTAGCATTTCCTTGGTCTTACACTGCTTTCCCATTGCTCATCAAGCCAAGGCGGGGAATAAAAGAACCCAATCCCAAAAGTCAGCCTAGCACATTATTCTTAAAGGCTGCCAGCATCAAGGGTGTGAGAAGAAAATGCCTACCATTCCAAATTGTTTGTATAAGCTGGACTCATTGGGTGCAGTGTTTTTCTTGCTGAAGGCTCCACCAGTGTGTTATATGGACTTTGTTGTGGGGCTGGTCTCTTAACAAACATTTGTTTCAGGGAGTTTGGCTATAAACATTCGTTAGCAGAGAAGGGTAGATAGCAAAGCCTAATCCCTTTTGTTCCAGGATGGTTTTTTAATATGCTCACTGCTTATCCCCATATGCTTTAAAGTTTGCCCTAAATGTTGCTTTTTAGTACATTGCACCAACAATCGGTGTGTATCATCTATACCCTAAGCAGAAGATGATATTCAACTTAGAGGAAAGCTCTGGTAGAAGAAGCTTGCATGCCTACTTCTACTAAATTATGATGATTAAAAGAAACATCTCCATGTCCAGGAACAGGCTATTCCCCATGCCTCACCTTCTGTCTCTTAGATTAAAATCCCTAACTTCCTTCCTATTTGTGCTCAGACCTTACCTCCTCCATGATGACACCCAAGGTTATCCACTGTCCATCAGGAAGGACACACCACCTTCCATCTTCAAACCTGCATAGCTGGCCTTTCTCACCTCTATCTTATAGAAACTTTGACTCAGGTCAAAGGCTACCTACTGTCAGAAGTCTTTCCCCATCTCTCAACTGCTCATGTCTTCCCTCTAAGGTTATCTTTCATACTTCATGTGTGGCTTGTGTGTACAAGCATGCATATACATATACAGAAATATTCATATGTGTATATTTTTCTACAAACATGTTAATATTGAATTAAATAAATAGTAAAATCAATCATTATTTATATTAAATGAAGAAGTATGAATTATTGACAATAAGGAGATTAATAGTTCATATTATTAACTACATTTATGTGTATGTACATATAGGAATGTGTCTCTTTGTAAGCTTCTTAAGGGCAGGGACTATTTTTTGCTTTTTTTTTGTTAGTTTCCCTAGATATTATTGCAGTAATTGTCCCACAGAAAGTATTTAATGAATGTTAGCTCTTTGATTAATAAGCACTAATGAAACCACAGGTACAAAATAATAATATATTGTGTATACTTGTATATTATTTCTGGTGGTACAATGTAAGCTCTCTGAGGGCAGAGACTCATACATCGTAGCTAGTATATTGTAACTTTTGATCAATAGTCTCCATTCATGCCCCGTCTTTCAGTTCAGGAGACATTTCAGGGATCTTGGTGTCTAAGATGTTTGGCAGACACAGTGTAACCCTTCTCCCCTCCTCCCCCAACTCCTCCTGCATACATTTTTGCAAAATAAAAATAGCTGGATAGCACAGACCAGAGGAAAATTAATTAATAGTTCATATCACTGACAACATGATGAACAATTGCTTAATGCTTCATTAGACAAAAGCCATGGCCCTCTGCTCTTAAGAAGAGCTGCTTTTGTTTCTAACAACTAGATCTGGAAAGCAGCCGGACAACTTGTAAGTGGAAAGTTGAAATGTTCAGTGGCTTAGCTTTGAGGAAACTCTAGGGCCTGTACTCTCTTGTATATGTAGCCTGAGTCAGATTTTGTCTCATAGCCTTAAGCTTTTAGATTTTTTTACTTTTTCATTCATTTCAATCTTGACAGACTTTTTTGAGATCCCATTTTGGGTATTCTTGGCAAAGGTGGAGTGGTGTGCCATTTCCTTCTCTAGCTCATTTTACAGATGGGGGAAATGAGCCAGACAAGGTTAAGTGACTTTCCCAGGGTCACAACAGCTAAAAGTGTCTGAGACTGGATTTGAACTCAGGAAGATGAGTGTTTCTGATTCCAGGTTCAGAACTCTATCCTCTACACCACCTAGCTTCCCTTACTTTTAGATAGATTCAAAATAATTTTCAGTGCTCTGATTGACTAAGCCAAAGTACTACATAACCTAACAGCTAGAAATTTAAGCAATATAAGTATATTATGGATATGAATGAAATTTATACTCATGTATATATATATATATATATATATACACACACACATACACACACACACACACACACACACACACACACACACATATATATATATATATATATATGCACACATACATGTAGTGAGATACCAGCTGTTTCCTAAAAGAGAGATGTAGAACCACAAAAAGGAATGGCCAGACATAGAGGTTCTTTTTGTTGCAAGATAATGATTTGTAGGCAGACAGATGATACATCAGTATAAGCATAAGACAGACACATTATATTTATCTGCTATGGCTGTTGAGAAGGATGTAATTGCTATTTTAAAATATACATAGTCAATTCTTAGTTCTTCCCTTGTGGATTTTTTCTCTGCTTTATATGTTTTGATAGATTTTTCCTAAGTCAGATTTCACCTTTGTTGCCTAATCCTTTTGGGCTACTACCCTCTACTTACTGGTTGAATTATTTTGATTTGGGGAAATTTCTAGGTAAAGGTGCTAGAAGATGTTTACACAGCAATATGCATTAGTTTTGATATTATACAAAGTATAATCAGATTGGCAAATCTACATATGTACCACCCTGAAAAAAATTTTTAAAGACTCATGAATCATTCCAAAGTCAAGAAATGTGTAATTTCTTTATTATCTATTAAAGGATAGCTCATTGTATCCTTACATTTCAGGTATATTTATGAAATAATGTTGAAGGAAAATAATTGAAGATTAAATAAAGTAGTTGCAAATGCTTTAGAATGAATCTACAAAGATGCCCCAAAATGAGCAAACTTGTTCTGCTGTTTAAGTCATTCTATTTTCTCATATTTTTCTTATATTTTTCTCTTTTAGCCAAATACTAAGGTCTACACACAGAGTGGAAGGCATTCAGTTTCTGTGGAAATGCAGATGCAGAGGCAGAGGCAAGAAGAGAGAGAGAGCTTCCAGCAAGCCCAGCGCCAGTATAGCTCATTACCAAGGTATGATGTTTCTTTTATGATGCTCCAAATCTTTCAGACTTAGAGAAACCTCCGGGGTGACTCTCATATCCATCAGAAGAAGGAAAGACCCTAAAGTTAACAATCACATCTCTGAATAACCAAAGGGTAGTCACTGGGGAATTGGAATCTAAAAGGGTTTGGAGTTGGTACATCTATCCCCCTGTAGTTTAGATCACTAATACCACTTGATGAGATGTTAGTCAATGGTCTTCCATACATCGACAGGTTTCAATTCAATTCAAGCCAATTTCTGTAAGGATTCCTTTTGAAACTGGAATTGCAGAAACTTAAATAATGCAGTCCCTGTCTTCAAGGACCTTCCATATTCCCAGAAGCTAAGGCATGTAAGGACAAGATAGAAATAAATGAAACTTCAGGATGGGGGTCCTAGCAACTAGGTGAATCAGAAAAGGACTCTTGTAAAAGGTGTTAACAAGTTGATCTGAGTCATAAGAGTTTCAAGAGGAACAGATAAGATGGTAGAACATTCCCTGGGCAACTTCTGAAAAAGACCTGGAAAAGGGTATTTGTCTGTTATGTACAGGGAATAAGAAGTAGTCCAGTTTGGATAGAAATAGAGTATTTTATCATAAAAACAGGAAAGAATCACTGAAGCTTCTTGAGCCAGAGAGAGAGAGACATGGTCATGGTAGTACTTTAGACTTATCAGTTTGGCTGCTGTATAGAGGAGGAAATAGAGAAGAGACCGGATAGGAAGACAGTACTGGGATCTACTGCAGTAGACCACATGATTGGTAACAGCAGACTGAATTAACTAGAAACAGCTTAGAACAAAAGGGAAAATATTTCAATAACACATTTTCTATGTGGAAACTGTGTGAGGGAAGGATTTATAAACTGTGTCATATTACTTGTTCCTCAATTTTTCCCCACCCTTCTTTTTAGTTGATAAGGAGATCATGGAAATGGGGTAACATCAACCGGATTTGTTGGCAGATAATCAGGGAACTTTCTTCTGTGAAATTCTTCTTGGGGTGGCTAGGTGGCACAGTGGATAGAGCACCCGCTGTGGAGTCAGCAGTACCTGAGTTCAAATCCGGCCTCAGACACTTAATAATTACCTAGCTGTGTGGCCTTGGGCAAGCCACTTAACCCCATTGCCTTGCAAAATCTGAAAAAAAAGAAAAAGAAATTCTTCTTGAAATCAATAGGTTTGCGAAATTGAAAGACTTTCTAAAGGGGAGATAATCTCTCTCTACATTAAGACCATGTGGTACTTAGTTCATCCCATGGATTAACCCCTATCAATCAAAGCATTTCTTACCATCAAACTTAGTAACTCGCTGTTCTTCACTCTCCTTCCCTCCTTTATATTACTTCTCTAATTTGCCTCTGTTCTCTAATCTAGCACTGGCATTAAAAGAGGCAAAGGATAATTTTTGTCCTTAAAGAGCTCACAATATAATGAGGACAACATTAAGCAAATAAATATGTACAAATAAGCTATATATGGGATACATAGGGGGAAATTAAGCAAGGAGAGGCATTAGAATGGAGGGGTTGGAAAAGCTTCCTGTCAAAAATGGCATTTTGACTGAGATTTAAAGGAAGTCAGGTAAGTCAGTAAGAAAAGATGAGAAAGGAGAGCATTGCAGGCATGGGGGACAGCCAAGGAAAGTGCCAGGTGCCGAGATGGAGTTTCTTGGTAAGAAAACAGTCAAGAGACTAGTCCCTGTGGATCAGAGTACATGGTAGAGACTAAGATAGATGAAGACTGGAAAGGTCAGAGAGAACTAGGTTATGAAGGGTTTTTGAGCATAGGGGCAATAGGGAGCCATTGGAGTCTATTGAGTAGGGGAGTGACATGGTCAGTCCTATACTTTAGGAACAAAGGATTGAGTGACATGAGGAAAGGCTTGAAGCAGGCAGACTCACCAGGAATCTATGTAATATTATATATATTTGAACTTTATAATTAGATGAGGGGGAGAAGAAGGTCTATGTGCAGCTATGGCCTGTGAAATGTGACCAGAACCAGCTAGATAGAGTGGGCAATGTGAGTTTATGTCCACTGGTCAGAATTTAGCAAGCCCAAGGGTTTGAGTAGATTGAGGATTATATCTCAGGGTATGGTCTAGAGGGAAAAGCAACAAGAAAACATTTGGGCTAGATAACCAGAAGGAGAAGATCAGCTTCCTGGTAAGCAAAAAAAAAAAAGACCAAACTAGTAGCATCTGAAATTAAGATAGTAATGGAATTCCCATTACTGAAAGTCTTAAAAGAGACACTAGATGAGCACCTATGATAGGTGTGATAACAGTAATTCCTGTTTAAGTACTGGCTCAATCATATAAATCTCTAGCTTTGTCTTGTGACTCTTTCATTCTGAGAAACAAACACACTGGGTAAATAGATGGCAAAATTCAGGGTCTCTTTCCTTGTTCTACAGAACTCTGAAGGCTTTATTCTAAGGGTGATGTGATAGATGAACACAACTGGAAGTCTTTTTTTTTTTATCAAAAATCATTAGAGAATTCCACTATTGCTGTTGTAAGAGCTGTTGAATCTAATCTTTTTATTTTGTGTTGGAAAGGATGACAAGAAAAAATGAATAGAAGGGAGAGTGGATTAAGGAGGAGGAGGATGTCTAGAGAAAGGGGAAGACACAATGAAAAATAGAAAAAGTCTTGGAGACCATATTATGGAAACAACAACCCATAACAGAAGGAAAATATGGCAGAGAAGAGAAATGGAAAATGCCATGAATCTTATTAATTAGATTTTATTAATAATAGCTAGTATCCAT
This sequence comes from Macrotis lagotis, assembly GCF_037893015.1. Taxonomy (NCBI): domain Eukaryota; kingdom Metazoa; phylum Chordata; class Mammalia; order Peramelemorphia; family Peramelidae; genus Macrotis; species Macrotis lagotis. Next base: position 72,730,129 of record NC_133664.1, on the reverse strand, counting down.
ATAATGCTTTAAGGCTTGCAAGGTGCTGTACATAAATTATCTCATTTGATCCTTACAACAATCCTGTAAGGTAGGTGCTTTTATTATCCTTACTTTATAGTCAAGGCTGAGAGAGGTTAATTGATGCTAGTATTATCAATTAGTGTTAATTATGCTAGTAGTATAAGCCTTGGCCAGACTTATGTTAGTAGTAAAGATCTGGAAAAGCCTTCAGACTCAGTTCTCCTTGATCACAAGTCCAGCTCTCTCTATTTTGCAACCTGGTCACTCCTCCAAGGGCAATATCATCTAGCCAATTGCTTTGATGGTCCAAACAAAAGAGCTTTTGTTTTAACCCTTAGTTTTTCATTAGAGCAATAGCTCTTCATGTTCGAAAAATGCATGCTTCAGTCCTGTGAAAAACTCCAGTTGCTGAAAAGGTTAACTGCTGGCCCATTAGATCATAAAATCCTAGTGTTCAGGGACTATCTTTTGCCTCCTTTTTTGGTATCCTCATCTGGCACATGATGGATACTTAATAAATGTTTATTGAATTGAACTGACCCCAAAACAAAAATCAAGTATTTCTGTGTAGTGTTTTACAGTGGATGGAGAAATTTTCATGTATTTGATATTTTCAATAGCTGAGATACTATTGAAATCCACAACTTCAACTCCAGGTTTTCTCAGGTTGACCGTGGTGCCATTACTGTTAAGAATTTGGATTCTTTTATGAATATGCAGAAAAATATGGATCAGAGCTTTGCCTGAAAATGAGAAATTCTGAATTCTTTGGCATTTGAAATGGAAAAAAGTCTCAAGTTCATTATCTTGACCCTGAGTAGCATCCTTTTACCATCTGGAGCTTTGGTAGGCTGAAAAATCTACTAGATGATATCCATGCTTTTATTTGCTTGGAAATATTGCTCTTCATTTAATATTAATATTAAAGTTTATGATTTGATCTCTTATGAAACAGTTCACTGAAAGGTAGTATTACATGTAGAAATCTGAAGCTAAAGAAACCAAGCAGATAAATATGAAAGTAACTAGGAGAAAAAAAAATACAAAGGCAGACATGTCCAATTTTCTGCCATTTGATTTTCTTCAAAGACACAGGATCTTTAATTTTCGGATGTTGACAATTAGCAGAGTTTTGTGTAAACAAGTTGGTTTGGTATTTGAAACCAAAAAGATTTCACCAAAGTGAAAAGCAAAGTCTGGGTCATTACCAAGTTGAACCTAAAATAAAACAAATGACTGGTTCTTTTTATCCAACTTCTTCTGTGCCAACATTAGATAAGATGGTTTGAATTAGAGCCTTATATGGAAAGCAGGATAGTTTACAAATTCTAGCAGTAATTAAGGTAATCTTTAGATGGATGACAGTTGCATCTTAAAATGTCAAATAAGAAAAATTAGGCAGCTGGCAAATTGTTCAGACTACCCATAAGATCTAGGTGGGAAGAGAACCCAGGCAGACCCCCACTCATTCCCTAATTAGTGAGAATCCTTTGATTCCCAATTCCCAAATTATTCTCACTACCTTTTACTTTCTTTTCCTGAAAAGGAGTTCCCTTCTCCCAATTTGAAGAAGAATCTTTTCAATCATGTCTCTTGACCTTAAGACTTTTTTATTAGTTTCTTTCTCTTCATTCATTAATTGTTATTTCTTCCCTATCCCTTATCCCTTTATTTTCTTTGCTTTTCTTCTCTCTTTCTCCATTGTGTTTCCTGTTTTCCTTAGTTTTATATCTTTTACTGGACAAATTCTTCTTCATTTTCTTTAAATTCATTGTTTTGCCTTTACCTTTAGGTTTCTGCATGGTCAAATTGTTATGCTTTTTTATTTAGTCATATTAAAAGTCTTGATTTCTCAGCTCTGGAATATTATGTCTTTCTTCTTCATTTGACTCCTCACCTTGAATTATACTAATTTCTTTATCTTGAGAGGCCTAAAGTTTAAGATTTTTTTTCCTCTTGTGGAAATATTAACAAGACTTATCAAAAATCTGCTATATGCAGAGTCCTGTGTTGGAGGAGTTAAAAAGGCATGTCCACTGCCATCATATTCTCTGTCTGCAAATGCTCTGCAGAAGACAATTCAGTAAAAACATAGTATTTGAAAGATTATTCTTGCCAAAGTGGAGTTTTATTTCATTGAATGGATTAACAAACACCACTTAGGCTTATTACAACAGAGCCACAAAATATTGTTTGTAAAGAGAAATGAATGGAAATTGAGCTCAAAGTTATTGCACATAGTTGGTGCCTAATTATTGTTTATTTTATTGAACTGAATCTTCCATTGTCAGGTTCTTTACATCTTGTTTGACCTACTTGGAGAATGTTGGATTTCTAAGGAGTAATCCTTAGAGATGCTTAGTTAATATGCCTATAATTGGGTGGCTGGGTGGCTAGGTGGTGTAGCGGATAAAGCACTGGCCTTGGAGTCAGGAGTAGCTGGGTTCAAATCTGGTCTCGGACACTTAATAATTACCTAGCTGTGTGGCCTTGGGCAAGCCACTTAACCCCATTTGCCTTGCAAAAACCTAAACAAAAAGAATATGCTTATAATTTCAGTAGCTATCAAGTGATCATGGAGTTTCTGGACTTTATGTAACAACCCCCAATTTTTTTCCCCTTGGTCATGCTCAGTGAAATAAATATTTGTCACAAATTTCTACCTTTGACTCTACTTTTATTTGAATAAATAATGTATATACATACAAATAACATATCATTATATGTATAGTTAAAAAGTTTTCTCAGAGGGGCAGCTAGGTAGCACGGTGGATAGAACATCAGTCCTGGAGTGAGGAGGACTTGAGTTCAAATCCAGTCTCAGAAACATAATAATTACCTAGCTCTATGACCTTGGGCAAGTCAGTCACTTAACCCCATGGCCTTGTAAAAACTAAAAAAAAAGTTTTCTCAAAGATGAATAGAGATACTGAGAAGCAATATCTTAAGTCATAAATTCTCATTCATAACGTGACACCCTGATAATTCCAAATGTCATCATTGTCTACTTCACTGACTTCTGGCATCTTGGTCATCCTTGTGAAGACTTCAGTCTTCTGACTTTAAAAATACCAGGTTAGGCAGTAGTATTTTTCTTCCTTAATTAAGTCCCAGAAATTCATCCTTCATATGTTAAACCATTCCTTTGACTCTAGTCATTTCTCTGTTTCCAGTCCCACTTAAGAAGAATTTGGAATTTCATTTTTTCATCAATCAGAATAGAAAGACCCCAAAGCTCATACAATCCCTATTTTTTCTTCCCTTCACCTCATCTTCTGGTAAAATTAGATTTTATACCTCTCAATGCTTATCTAAAGTAAGGGTTGGCAAACTGCAGCTTTATTTAAAAATGTAAAACCATTCTTCATAGGCTATAGAAAAACAGGGGGAGGGCCAGTTTGCCAACTTGTGCTCTAGAGTCCTTTCTTTCCATTTCTTATCAATAATTATGTTGAATAATTGCTTTAATGAAATAGATACTTCTAATAATTTGATAACTTCTATTCCAAATCTCAGATCATCCTATTTTCATCCCTGTTCCCTACCAAAAAAAAATATTACTTTAAAATATATTCTTAGTATGCTGAACTGAAGGGCTTTGAACACAGTGATGTCACATTTAGATAGTAAGGAATTATGCTATCTCTGTATATTAATTTGAAAATCCTTCAAACCAAAGTAATTTTACTGATCAGAAGGGTACTACTTATGGATGGTCTTTGAAGTCACAGCATCATCATCATCATCATCGTCATCATGAACAAGCTATTAGTGAGCTCCTTCAAGTACAGAACTCTGTACAAGACTGTATTCTATGTGCAATTTCAAATTCAACTTAACCTGCAGGATTTCCCTATAGCTAAAGCTTCAGGCTTCATGGGGAGAGGATATCTTGGTTGCCAGAGATGAAAAGAACCATCAACTCTGCAGCCTGTGTGTGATTGCTCAGAATTTGATAACCAACCTATCAAAAGAGCCCACAGTTGCTAATGTAACATCAGTACCAAGATCAGTGTTTTAATTAAAGTTTTATGATTAATGTTAATTCACTGATTTCATGCAGGCACTTTCTGTTGTTCATGTCTTTGGGCAGATTAATTTATGACTTTTTAAGTGAAAATAATCAGTGCTTTAGGCAAATATGCTATTCCATCATATTTAAGAATTCTGCTTAGAGTAGTGGTACAAATGGTCCAGTTTCCATTAAAGCAGGACCAGGGAGAGATAATGAAGAATATTCAATTAATCACTGTCATATCAGAGGATGCTGCTGAAATTTATGTGGGTTTTTCCTGACTGAAAATATACCCCACCACATTTCATACTTTATTGAAAAGGTTTCTAGGTTTCAGGTCATATCAACTCTGAATGGACAGGAGATGAAAACGTTCCCTTCAATGAGGTGGGAAAAAATGGCTTCATGAACCTCCTTAAATTATTTCCCTCCCTATTTCCCCCAAAAGTCTAGGATATGAGAATCTAACCATGTTGTATGTATGCACTGATGTGAAAAACTTAACAGTATATAATGTAGCTAAATTTTTTTCTTATTGATGAATGAAGCAATATATTTTGTTTTATTGCTTAATTCTCTTCCCTCTGCCCTGTTTTAAAGGCAAAAATTAGTGAATGTCTTCCTTTCTGGCACAAAATTGTTTTACTTTATCATCACTGATCTTATTGTAAATTCATAAAAGCATCTAGAGATTTGAAAGTAAATTAAAGATGTTTCCAAACAATAACATTTCCTTGGGATGATCTACCATTTTATTGCAGAAAGAGATAAGAATTTGAAATTTCTCTATGATTCTGATTTATTTTCCTCTCTCAAGGTTTGTGCAAGTGAGTTAAGTAGGTTATCCTGGCCTTTGGTGAAGGTACAATGTGCAAGAAAATACTGCTTAGTCTACAGAACTTCCTCATTCTAAAATCAGAAGAAGCACATCCTCTAAAGATTGTCTGCTGCTGACATATACAACTCTAGAGCCAGTGCTTTAAGGGTCTGCCTGTTGCATTTTTAATCAAAAAATGAGTCTAGACTTAAATCTTTCATAACTGAACTAATATTGTAATCCATTAGGTGTGCTCCAAGTTAGTTTGTGTCTCTGACATTGTGGTGGAAGCTGGGTAAAATATTTGTTTTGCTTGTTTAGAACTGAATTGTAGCCTCTAAGAGCTGGCAATTATTACCCTAGCACAAGCTGCCAAAATCCCACTATTTCCCTACAGCATCTCGCCAGTGCCTCAAGATTGCAGACCTCATTTTACCCAAAGCAGAGCAGCCAATACAATCTCTTGGAGTGGGAGAGGAAGGGACATATTGATGGACCAGTTGCAATCATCACCTGGTTCGTGGGAAGTTGTGAGAAGATTGTACGTGTTAAGGGAAAAGATGCTTCTCATTTCTAAAATGTCTTGCAGATGAAGTGGAGAGAGTGACAAGAAGTTAAGGTTGAAATGTAATTCCCGCGCCCCCCCCCCCCCCCCCCGCCCCGAGAAACCCTAACTTAAACCAATTTATATGCTTTGATTTTTAGGCAAAGCAGAAAGAATGCCAGCTCTGTGTCTCAAGATTCCTGGGAACAGAACTATTCTCCTGGAGAAGGCTTTCAGAGTGCAAAGGAGAATCCCAGATACTCCAGTTACCAGGGATCAAGAAATGGCTACATGGGAGGGCATGGCTTCAATGCCAGAGTCATGTTGGAAACCCAGGAACTTCTCCGCCAGGAGCAGAGGCGGAAAGAACAGCAGCTAAAAAAAAAGCCCCCTTCTGATGGACCTAACAACTATGACTCTTACAAGAAAGTCCAAGACCCAAATTATGGCCCACCCAAAGGTCCTTTCCGGCAAGATGTGCCCCCCTCCCCATCTCAGGTAGCCAGGTTAAACAGATTGCAAACCCCAGAAAAAGGAAGACCATTTTATTCTTGAGTGGGTGAGGAGGCATATACCTCCATGCAATGCAATAAAGGACATTTTCCTATGAAGACTTGTATTTTGGAAAGTTTTTTAAAAACTTGATGGTACTATGGAATATCTCTGTTGTTTGAATCAGTGCCTTTAGTGATATGGGCAAAGGAGTGGTGGGCCTTAATGTCTTTGCCACTATGTCTCAAGTGTTATTTTCATGGAAGGATTTTCCCTCGCCAATCGACAATCGTCCTGTTAAGTAGGCTAAGCATCTCCCCTGGGTATTGACCATCTTTGCCCAGTCCATTAACTGTCAATGACTCATTATTAGGGTCTGCAGCAGTGTGTTCTACTCTGCAGTGGATTTTTATTACAACAGCCTATCCAGTCTTGCAGAATAAAATGAACCTGGAATTGGGGTTGGTACTTCTCCACCTTTCTTTCTTTTTTGTTTTTTTAACTCTTCTTGGGTGAGAGGTGAGCCCAAAAGAGCAAGATCCACCAGAAACCACAGCTTTAAGATATTTCCAAATGGTATCATTTATGGTACTTTTGATCAATATTTAAGTATTGAAGTATGGTTTTCCCTTCTTTATCTCATATTCTTTTCAAAAAAAAATCTCCTTTATTCTGATACATAAACAAAACCACACTGTGACATTTTTCAGTTATCCTATGGCTTCTTATACATTTACTTTATATCAACTAGGATCTTATCAAGAAGGGAAGCCTCAAAAACCATATATATTTATAAAAATAACTTCCCAATCAAACCCACAGTGACAGTTTGTTTTTTCACTGTCATTTGTCATAGGGAAGGGGGAAGAGGGGAATAGGATTTTGGAGGAGAGGCAGGCACATCTGCCTCCAAATGTATTATGTTGTATGAAAATGGTATCAGGGAAAAAAAGGAGAAAGAATTCTCCCAGAACAAGTCCAGTGTCCAATACATGATGATGATTACTTTAATTAGTTTTTATTTTGACATATCTGGGAGGGAGGGCAAAGGGCAGGACAAAGAGAAATCAGATAGTCGTTTTGAAGATCTAAAAGCTAATGTGTTTTCTACCTTTTATTTTTCCTAAAGTCTTGTTATAACTGACACTTGGTCTGCACTTCCTTATTAAAAAAAATCTATATTGTGATACCACATTAAATTTTTTTTACACATATGAAGAAAATAAAGGATATGTGGAAGGAAATTGTTACTTATCCTACCAAATATACATCAGTGTCCAAAAAAAATCACAAAAATAACATGATTGCTCTTAACAGCACCATTTATTTTTCATGTGCATAATGAAAAGGAAAATCTCTAATGCAACAGCTGTTTTTATATTTGTAGGTCTGATCTTCATGTATGTAAAACAGAGTTGGGTTGCTAAAGTGCCTGCAGATCCTGATGTAAGAAAGGGGAACCTTGAGGTTAAAGCTCAGCATATCATGTACAAAAAAAAATAAAATGAAAAAGGGGAGGATAAAAAGCAGAATCATGTATTGTGGAATCTAAAATATGCCTATTTTTTTTTTTTTACTGGCACATTTTATTTTTGTGGCGTTTTTTTTTTCCAAACCTATGTGAAACTATGTGAAGCCAGCTTTGTGTACCTGTGTCTTTTATGCCTAATTGTTAATGGTTCTGTCTGTTAATAATGTGCAACAGTGTTTAAAATGGTGTCACTAATGTAAGCACGGTGACAGTGGCTCTTTCACACAGCCATTGTGCTGCTGTGGGAAACAGCTTTCCTTGTACATATGAGACTTATAATAAAAAGCTTATTTCTGTTCCTTTGTAGTACTCGTAGTATTTCTATGGAACCTCCTTAAGCTGTTTTATATAGATATATAATGCATACATTTATACATATGTCATATATATGTGGAATATATGTTTTTATTTAATATTGTACAGAGCTGGAAATCTCCATGTGTCATTCAGAATGTATGATCATCTGCCCAGTTGACTTTCACTGAAGGGACAAGTGACAGCAACAGAGGGAAAGGAATGTTAGTGAAATCCCTAGGATCCTGCGGAAGAATTCGAACTCAATACAGAAGTCTAAAGATTTTTCCTCTTAAAATGATAGAAAGAAAGCTAACATTGTACAATATTTCCAATGGCCTCTTTCATTCCTCTCCACCACTCAATAGTGTGAACCTAAAGAAAAGCCCTAATTCTAAGCCAGCCTCTGATGCCCACCCACCTATTGAAAGTGAAGGCAATGGCATTTCTTAGACAGGCATAGCATGGTGACTCATTTAATATTTGTACAGTGCTTTGAAAATGAAAAGGGCAGCCTAAATTCCTAGTCATATTATGATTAGCTGTCTCCTGTACACACATGGAAGATAGGGTCTCCACCCAATGAGAGAGTTTTGCACAAACCCACAGTACAAGTCCTTGTAATCCTGTACTTGACATCTGTCGGTTGCCATAGCAGTGGGCATCTTGTCACAAATTCTAGATTCTATCACTACAGCATTAACAGGAAGAGTGTGGCGTGTCAAATAAATATCAACTGTTTGACTTTCACATACTCGGCATAGTTAGAAAAAGAGCTCATAGGAAATCCAGATAGATTTGCCCATTCATCCTAATTTTTTTGTACTTGCTTATCTTAACTGCCATTGATGAGCAAAGAGAGGTGATTTTGAAGATGATGGGACTTCTTAAAACTGACCCTGAGAAGTCAAGAAATAATGGAAATGAACTAGAACAGAGATGCCCTCATAATATATGAGACCATCCTTTCTGAATTTTTTTTTGCCTGCAAGAGCATCTCCAATAAAGCTGAGGAGTAATGTCCATGTGGCTTATATAGAGATGGAAGTGATACAGATATTGATAAGACCTACACTGCTCTGCTGGTGATTTCTCCAAAGAAAAACTGTTGTTACCACCATAAATCCAGATGGCAATTAGAACAATAGAGATTCTCCTCATCAGAGAAACTCTCTGTACTTAAGATGACTCCTGGATTGACAAAGTAACCCTACTTAGCACATCTGCAGAGTCCCTCAACCTGGCCATATTTTGTATCCTGAATTTGAAAAGTAGCAGGGGAGAACCCCATAACCTTCTTTAAGATGAGGAATAAAAACTACTCAAGCTTATGTAGAGAGGAAAGATAAACTTTGAAGGAGCTTTCCCCATCACTAGGTTCATAAAAAGTTTTTGGTCAAGATTCAAAATCCTAGTACCAAAGAGCTTTGAGACTTGGACCAGACCAGGGAAGATTCATGGGGTCTGATCCTTACTATCACTGGCAAGAAAATCAGATAGAAGAAAACTATCTCAGATAAATCATAATAATAGAAGCCAACTTTATCATATTTGGATTTAGAGTTTACAAATTCAATGGCTCTATGGTTTATCCCACTAGTGAGAATATTTTGATGGAGATGGTATGAGGGAAGAGGACTGGAACAAGCATTTATTAAGAGTCTAAGTTTGTGCTAACTTCTACACAAATTGCTTTTCAAATGTTTACTTATATAATCTTATACATTTCTTATCTATATCTATATATCTTTCTTTGTTTTTTTTTTTTTTTTGCAAGGTGATGGGGTTAAGTAGCTTGCCCAAGGCCACAGAGCTAGGTAATTATTAAGTGTCTGAGGCCAGATTTGACCTCAGGTACTCCTGATTCCAGGGCCAGTGCTCTAGCCACTGCATCACCTAGCCACCCCCTATATCTTTATTTCTTATATAATCAAGTAATCAGATGATTTTAAGAGGAGCAAGGTGCTAATAATAATAATAATAATAATAATCCCCACCCCAGTCAAGTTTGGAATTGTGTTTTTAAAACTGCATTTTTTTTAAAAAAAAAAGCCAGTGTCACTAGAGTGTCACCAGTCTCACATTGTCCATCTCTATCAAGGCCACATGCCTTCCATTCTTTCTAAATAGTATCGTTTATCTCAGCATTGAATGATAGCCTAGTATAATTATAACTGGAAGGAACCTGAAAAATCATCTAGCTTTCATTACAAAGATGAAGTAACTAATGTTAATTAAGGGAGTCAGGGCTGCCCTGCTCTACTTCAATTGCAGAGCTGATGGTTGGCGAGAGTTCATGGCAGACTTCATAGTCTCTGGGGCTCATTTGTTCCTGAGCAGCTTTCTCTATCTAATCATGTTCCTCTTCATTCTTCTGGGAAGTCTTCTGTGCAAGTTACATTATAAGATACCTGGTATCGTGGGCAAAGAGAACATAAAAGGGTTGACACAACAGTAAGGTCATAAGATCATTGAAATCTATTCCCTTGCTAGCACCTCGCAAACCCTTACCTATTTTCGACTTGTTCAGTTGTGTCCTCTTTGTGATCCCATTTGGGGGTTTTCTTGGCAAAGATGATAGAATGCTTCATGATATTCTTCTCTAGTTCATTTTAGAGCTGAAGAAACTGAGGCAAAGAGAGTTTAGTAACTTGCCCAGAGTTATTTAGCTTGTAAGTACCTGAGATTGGTTTTTGAACTCAAAAAGATTAGTCTTCCTTTCTCTAGGCCCAGCTCCTGCCTAGCTGCCTATGGGACTAAGGCAAAAAAGGCAAAGTCACTTCTGAAATCACATAGCTAGTTAACAGCATTGGTAAAGCTGCAGTCTATTTCAACTGACTCCCCATTACACAGCCTTCTCAGTTCCATTGTTGCCATCTGCACATAATACTGTATATAAATATAAAAGACATGTATATACATACTGTAACTATAGAATTTATTTTAAATATACTAAGATTTATTATCAAAATGTTCATCATTATTTCTGTCTGACAGCATGTTCCTTATTTCCCCAATCCAAGGCCACAAGTCCCTAGTATAACACTATCAGATGACAACCTGGTGTTAAACCATAAAGTATCTGCTTCTTTAATGTTTGGATAGCTGTCTTCTCATGTGAATTCATGAGGTCTACCTGTCTTCAGATTGACCATATAATGAAAATCTCTCTTTGGAGATTAACGCACTGCCCCATAATTGTAAATGTTCATTAAAAAGGCAGGAACCATTTCTGTGGTAACTTGACAGGTAAGGAGATGCTCTTTTCTAACTTCAGAAACAAGATAACCTCTTAATTTAGAAACTAATATTAACTTTCACATGTCAGAAAGGGTAAGAGACAGATGCTTTAATAGAAAATGACCTTCAGCTTGTGACTAATGACTAGCTCACAAAAGTGGTTTGATTTAAGTATACTCTTAGGAACAAGTTTGCATGTTGTGTGAGGTGGGAAGAGTGGGGGATGACTTAGGTGCAATTCTGCAAAGTACACATGTCTTTGTTTTACTCAACAGAGCTATTCCTGAAAAGTTGAGTATAGATTTTTCAATATGATTTGAGTTAAAAAGTCTTTCGTGTGGTAAGGGAAGCCACCTCGGAATGCATCCTGTAAAGCAATACTTTTGTAAAGTAATCACTCCCTAATCCCTCCCCCAATTTATCTGTTTAGATATTTATATACAGACAGTTCATGACTTTTAAGTGGATTTATGTTGTAATGGTTCATTTTTTTTTGTTGGGGGTTTGAAACTTGGAACTCATTTCCCATAGAAGTATGTGGTACATATGTTCCCAAGCCAACCCAGAGGGATCTGCAAATATATCAACAAATTATCAAATGCTACAGAAATCTAACCACCATGTGAACAGTATGTCCCTGGAAATATACATCCTGATTGAAATCTTGGGACTCCAAGGAAACTCTCCTCATTATCCCTCAACCCAGCTTCTCATCTGAGACTGTCCAGCTCCAAGTGACTGGTGGTGATTCCCAACATCTGCAGTAGGGGTTCCAATCAAAGAGGAAGGAAAGGGTTACTTTAGAACAACAACATGGACTTCATGACTAGAAAGGCTAAAATGAGTCAATTCATTAATAATAATAGCAAATCACTAGCATTACTATAGTCTAGGCCCTGTGCTGAGCAGGTTATGATTATTTTCTTGTTTGATCTTCCAACAACCCTATTATCGTTTCCATTTTACAGATGATGAAGTTCAGACAGAGATCATGTGATTTACCCAGGGTCTCACTGAGACTGGATTTGAACTAAAATCTTCCTGACTCTTGGTCCATCACTCTATCTAGGGCTACCTGGCTACTCTTCTGATTAATTCAAAAGGCATTCATTATTTGCTTAACTATATGTAAAACCCTGGTCTGAGGACAATACTCAAGGAACCTACATTCTTATTTTTGGCCTAGTTCAGGACCCATAGTTAGCTAGCTTTTCTTGTCAAATTTGGCCAGGGCCCTTCTTCCTTCTAGGACTCTGCTTCTTCATCTTTAAAATGAGGGGCTTGGAATAGATTGTATATTAGATCACTTGGCAGTCAAAGATCTACAATGTTATGATTTACGAAGTAAACAAGTTGTTCCAGAATTTTCTTTCTTTTCTCTTTTTCTCCTCCCTTCTCTCCCTCCCTTCCTCCCTTCCTCCCTTCCTTCCTTCCTTCCTTCCTCACTCCCTCCTTCCTTCCTTCCTTCCTCCCTCCCTTTGGTTCCCTCCTTCCCTCCTCCCTCCCTCCTTGCCCTCCTTCCTTTCTTCCTCCTTCCCTCCCTTTTTTCTTGCTTCCTTCCTTCTAAACTGCAGAGCTTTTACAATAGACTCACCAAACAACATAGCACACTTAAATTTAAACTGTATTATCAACATTTTCTCAAAAAAATCAACAAAACACTCTAACTCAGATTTGTAGCATTTGCTGATTCCTAAGGTGCAAAGTTTCTCACACTGAAAACTGAACAGTAAGTTTTCCTAAACCTGAATGAACTGCTTCTATCACATGTTTGTCTCTACCCTTCTATCCCTCTCTCCTTTCCACCGTTTTCTCAAATATTGGTTTGATTATGATGGGTCATAATGGAAACCTAAAGAACCAAGTTGATATTCAGGTTCATTTCAGAAGGATACACATAGTGAAGCTCCCTGCATCAGATTCCGTCACTGGAGATGTTGCAGGAGCCCTGAGTGTGCAGAGAACGAGATCAGGGCTAGGGCTTGAGGTGGTGTGGGAGGCATCATTTTGAATAGAGATCTGGCTTTGGAAATGGAGAATGTGGGATAAAATCCAGACTGCTAACTTAGCATCTATATAAGTCATGTTCAATGGCCTCCTGTTAAAAATGATCCCCTGAGGCTGTGATAGCCTATGATCTTTTTCTACATCTGAACCCTAAGGGATTTCAAGGTGCAGCAGAGGTCAGGAAAGAGTAGCCTCAGTTTCCTCTTTGCCTCCATACTCCTTCCCAGTCTGGTGGCCAGTCCTCTTGCCCACAAACCATGGCGCAGACTTGGGGATGGAGACAGGCAGTAGTTCCAGATGGCCAGAGATCAAAAAGAGAAGGAGAAAAATGAGGGCAAAGCATGAGGAAAAGGAAGACAGTCAATGGCCCCTGGACCAGTTTTTTGGGACAGCTCTTCCCTGGCTTTATCTCTAAGGAATGTATGTAAGTTGGAAACTGCCTGAATTGGGTTTTCTTAAAAAAAAAAAACCTGCCTGTCTACCTTTCTCCAAATGGATATATTTTAAAGTAGTCCCAGGACCCAAAGGAGGGAAGAGTTGAACAAAATTCCTCATTTTTGATGCTTCCTTGTTCACAGGAACAATTAAATGTGTGAAAAAAACACTCTCTTTGGAATTGCACAACTAACCTAACTGCTGAGGCACCTCTCCTTGTCATTGGCTTAATAAGTGATTTGGATTTGATTCCTAGACGCTTGCACAATGATATGATTAACTTCCAAGTATTTCATCAAAGCAATTTTTAACCCTGTTAATCAAATAGGAGATGATGATGTTATCAGAAGGCTTTGTTGTCTCTCTAGAGGAACGCTTCCCTGCTCTCTCCAGGGCCTCCGTCGGCAGAAACTGGAGTTTGGCCGCAGCTAGCGACTTTTATGGTGCAAATATTTAAAGCACAACTTTGAAGATTTTGCCATTCAAAACAGTCTCACATGGCTCCAGGCCCAGCTGAACGCAAGATTCAAGGGGGAAGAACGCCATATATTGTTGGCAAATGACAACAAGCAAAACAAAACATATTTCTAAACCAATTGCGACCTTGGCTAATGGTCTGGTTTCAGGGTCTGACTAAGATTTGCAGCCTCCCAGTTCTTCCTGTTATAGACACAGACCTGATTGCTGCTATTTATATTGGGATGAATAGGAGAAACCATTTGGCAAGTGAGGCAGAGATGTGGCAGGTTAGGCCTCGCAGATGGATACAAGATATTTTGGAGTTACACAGACCTTTGAATTTAGGAACTGAGTTAAACTTCTGAGACTGTGTATGGGAATTTTGCACTAGAGGAGACCTATAAACAGAAATATGAATTATTGGGGAGTGTGGATTTCCTGTTGGGGCTCAGGTTTCCCCAACTGGCCCAAAAAGATGATTCTCCTCTCTACATTTGTCCAGATCTCAGAAGATTCTCCAGAGTTAAATCCTTTGACACATCTTCCTATCAAATGGAAAAGACTCCCACTGATTCTAAAAATTCAATAGCAGAGCTGTAACTAGGGTGAGGTGATCAGAGCTGTGATCCTAGGCATCAAAATGTAGAGGGTGCTAATAACCCTCAGACTTCTTCAGCAGCTAACTCAGCAGAATTTGAAACCTAGATAGCAAAATTAATTAGTTAAAATAGGAAGCTAGCAGATGGTGCTTGCTCTTCTACCTGCTGTTACACTCCAGGTGAGTTTTCTCCTCCACCAGCAGTAGAGTGACCTTGCTGCATCCCTGGAGTCTTTTCTCATGAGGCTGGTGTCCTGAGTTCTTTGTTTCCCCCTAACTTTCCCCTGAAGTTTGAACCAGATCTAAAAATTTCTAGTTACATTTCTGCCTGAATCCGGACCAAAGTTCGGAGAGCTTTCAGTCTGTGTCTGTTCTCCTGCTTCTACCAGATGATTCCTTTTCTGTGAGCTTCCTGCTATGTCAAACCAAAGGTCCCTGTACTTCATTATTTAAAACTCCTGGGTGTAAATCTCTAAGCCAGATATTGGTGATGTGAACAGAAAGAGGGAAAACAAGGTTGAAGAAGGTGGAAACAAACAAGTGAGCAAAATCTGAACCTGAAGAAAACCTTGAAGTCTCAGGACACCAACCTGAGACCTAATGAAAAGGCAGACCAGGCCAGGCCAGGCCAGGCCAGGCTGCTGCAGTGTGGAAGCTGAGGCAAGACAGATGCAGGCTGGGCAGCCAAAACAGACAAGATCTCAAGGAGACTGTGAGGCAACAACAATTTACATCACATCATCCACTCTTCCCTCACGTATGGGATAAAGATGTTTGGAAACATTTGCAGAGGCTCTTAAACTAGACAATCAATTTGAGAATTTCTGAAGAATTTTAGATCGGAGATTTTAAAAAATGTAAATAAGCCTAAAAATGATACTTCCCCCCCCCATTCCCATTTCATTTCTTCTTTTGCTTTATTTTATTTGAGGACTAAGGAGATCGTGAGAAGTTTAGTGGATAGAAAATTGGTGGTGCAGTCACAAAGACCTGAGTTAATATTGTCTGTGTGACTCTGGAAAAGTCACAACTTCTCATTGCCTCAGGTGATTCTCTAGAAGTATAAATGTAGGGGAAGGTGACAATTTGCATTAGGAGGGAGGTATCTTAGCAGGAAGTTCCTGTACCAATGAAATGAAAGGTCCAGAAAGAAAGAGAGACAGAGAACCTGAGAGTCAGAGAGAGAGAGATATATACACAGAGACCCACAGAGAGACCCCTAAAGAAATAGAAACAAGTAGACAGAGAGACAGACAGAGAGACACATATGCAAGTGCACAAACAGGAGACACCCAGAGAGACAGAGAGGAAGACACATACAGAGAAACTCAGAGAGATAGATAGAGAGAGAGAGGGAGAGAGAGAGAGAGACAGACAGACAGACAGACAGACAGACACAGGGACACCTAGAGACCCACAGAGGGAAAGAGAAGAGACAGAGACAGACAGAGAGAAATAGAAAGACGCATACAGAAAGACACATGGAGAAATAGAGACAGAGATACACACACAGACAGAGATAGAGAAAGACAGAAAGATAGAGACAGACACACAGAGACTCACAGAGACAGACAGAGAGAGAGACAGAGAGAGAGACAGAGACAGAGAGAAAAATACACACACAGAGACACACAGAGAGACAGAGACAGAAACAGAAGCAGACAGAGACACAGAGATCCATACAGAGTTAGAGACACAAAGAGAGAGACACAGAGACATAGGCATAGATAGAAAGACAGAAACAGAGACAGACAGACAACGATAGAGACCAAGACATGACAATATCAGCCAGAAGGCAAGATTTATTGAGAATTTAATAAGCAAGATTGATTTTTTCACAGTGATTGAGTCAATTCTGCTGGGAAAGGAACTTTTAGCTCTCTGACATCAACCAGTCTATTATAGGGCTTATTTCATTGAAATTTATCATCAACAGTCACTGGATTTGGAAGTTTTCAGGTGCATTTCCAGATTAGGCCCAGAAGTGGGAGTCTGAGATTTCTGAATCCCTTAGAGCAACCACTGTCATCTTTTTAGGGTCTTTGTGCAGATGAAGTGCAGACCCTGCCCATAATTGTATCAGTGCATCCTCTTCCATTGTTTTCCCAACAGCTCTCCTTTATTGGCTCAGGGTGTAGATGCTGAAGCCTGGTCTTCCTTTGGCCATTCAGTTGCTGATATTTTCAGGGGTCAAGATTCCTTTCTAGCCCTTCCTTTTGTTCTGGGTTTACCTCCCTCTGCCCAGCAATGTTAAAAAGGAAGCCTCACATTCCTACTGTTTGAAGGAACTGTCTGGCCCACGGAAATGAGTTTCCAATATCTAATTCAGCTGAACAAGGCCTGCCATCCGCTCAGATTCTTCTTCCCGTAAGCCAGGAAATGGACTCCCCATTCATTAGGAGACAGAATTGATTCTCATTTCTACCTGGTTATTCCATATACTCAGCTAGCATGTTCTGCTGAACATCTCAATTCCCTTTATGTCATCCCTCCGGACTAGTTAAAAACCATGGGCATCCTTGGATAGTTTGTGCAAAATGAAAGCTAGGCAGGGAAAAGACCATTGCTGGTTATTAAACATGGTTGGCAGAGTGAGTTGGTTTTTTTTTAATAGCCATCTGATATTGATGGAAATTTCTTGCAATCTGTAGAATCTGAGCTTTCTACCCCTCTGCAGGTGTGCCTCTGGGTACATTCTAATAGCATGATGCGTATTTTAAAAAAATCATCTAACCTGCCTTTTATAATTTAACCAGTAAGTTAATGATGACAATTGTCTTTTATTCATGAAGAAGACCAAGACATCAGGGAGGTGATACCATGACATGTAAGTGAATTGATTTGAGTGAGGGGGTGCTGTTCTAGGTCACCAGCCTCACTTTCTTCTCTGGAGCCATCTGGGTTCAGTGACCAATAGGAATCAGGACAACTGGAGATGGCTCTGGATGCGGGGCAATTAGGGTTAAGTGACTTGCCCAAATGTCACACAGTTAATAAATGTCTGAGGTCAGATTTGAAATCAGGTCCTCCTGTCTCCAGGACCGGTGCTCTATCCACTGAACCACTTAGCTGCCCTAGCCATTCAGTTAATAGGCATTTATTAAGTGACTAATATGTGCCAATCACTGTTGTAAACATCAAGGATGATAATGATGTTTGTTCTTAGATTTCGAAGAAGACGGTGACATCAGGGAGGTGATGTCATGATAAGTCCATGAACTTGATTTGAGTGAGGGGTGCTGTGCTAAGTCACCAGCCTCACTTTCTCCTTCACAGCCATCTGGGTACAGTGGCCAGATATGAGTCAAGATGACTGGAGATGGCCCTAAGGGTCAAAAAGATGGCACAGTGGGTAGAGCACTGGCCTTGAAGTTAGGAGGACACTTATTGTAAGTATTGAAGATGCAATGAAGTAAGTGAAAGACAATCCCTGTCCTCTAGGAGTTTTCAATCTACTGGGAGAAACAACATGCAAATAACTATGTACAAACAGGGTATAGACAGAAAAAATAGGAAATAATCACTAAAGAGAAAGCACTCCACCTCCAACCTTTCCCTTGTTCCTAATTGTGTTAAATGCCTATTATAGTTAATTCAGTAAACAAGTATAGATTGTATACTTAGGATTTTCCAAATTACTGAAGTGAGAATGCTAGACATGGAGCCAGGAAGACCTGAAATCAAATCTTGTCTTTGAAACTTTCTAGAGGTACTATTGAAATGCTATCTCCCTCAGTTTCCTCATCTGTAAAATGGAAATTATAAGCACCTACCTCAGGGTGGTTGTGAGGATCAAAGGAAATGATACAAGTAAGGCATTTTGCAAACCTTAAATACTAGCTATTTCTTCTCATTATCATCATCATCATCATCATCATCATTATCATCATCATTATTATTACTAAGAAGTAATTATCTGGATGATGAAAAATAAGGACAAGGAAAATAATTTGCTTGTTCAAGGTCACTTGATCAGGTCACCAGGACCAAATCAGTCTTACTCACTTCACTTCCTCTCTGGATGCTGCTTTCCTTTTAAGGCTTCAGTAAAATCAGATTGATAAAAGAGTGCACCAGAATCAGTACATCTTTCCATCAAATTTTTCTTACAATGAAGAGTACGGGTGCCAAGCAATATGCCTAATTGTTTCTTGGATAAATGTCAAAAATTCTGGAATGTGTCCTTTCCAAAGTCAGACAACATTCTTGCAAATTGAGATGTGAAGAGAAATGGAAAAAGGAAATGTGAGGGTCAAAGAGCTCTCAGGAAATCTCTGAAGGTCTCACAACTGTGATATTATGATGGGTATCCTCTGTGAGGATGAAGGCCATCATGCACAATACCAGAAGTGTGAGGGGGTGGAAATGATTATATATATTTTATAATATACTTCATCCTATACTTCACACTGTCTTATTTCATTTTCCTTTTAAATTCACCATTAATAACTTGATAGATGAAAAGTTAGATAAAAAAGAACTTGTTCTTTTTTTGAGATTTATTATAAATTCCAAGATTAAATACTGAAGGAAAAAAATAAAACATTTCCATAAACAGGACAGAACACCAGAGGAGTAAAGTTCAAAATCATCTCTATTTAACTCTCTTTGCTTTTAATAATGATGATGATGTTGATGATAATGATAAAGATGTTAATAATAATTATAAGGATAATGATGAAATTGATGATGATGGTGATGATGATGATAATAGCTAACATTTATGTAATGCTTAATATGGGCCAGATTGTGGGCTAATCTCTTTATAATTATTATCTCATTTGATCTTTATAACAATTCTGGGATATAAATGCTATTATTTTTTCCCATTATACAGATGAGGAAACTGAGGCAAACAATGACTTGTCCAGGATTGTATAATCAGTAAATGTTGGAATTACACTTTTTTTTTTTTAGATTTTCTAAGGCAATGGGGTTAAGTGGCTTGCCCACGGCCATACAGTTAGGTAATTATTAAGTGTCTGAGGTCAGTTTTGAACTCAGGTACTCCTGACTCCAAGGCCAGTACTCTATCCACTGCGCCACCTAGCTGCCCCTCAGTAAATGTCTAAAGTCAGATTTGAAATCGTTTTTCCTGACTCCAGGCCTAGCTACACCATCTAACTTTTCTAAAAAAAAAATAAAACCAAAATGTAATATCTTTTAAGTCACATAGCATTGCCATCACTACTAAACTTCTTTAAAAAATTAATTCAGTCCTATCTGACTTTTCTGCCACCATTTGGGGTTTTCTGGGCAAAGATAGAATGGTTGACCGTTTCTCTCCAGCTCATTTTACAGATGAGGGAACTTAGGCAAGCAGGGATCACATAGCTAATAAGAGTTTGAGTTCAGCTTTGAACTTAGATCTTTCTTACTCCAGATCTGGTGCCTCTATCTTCTGGGCCACTTAGAGACTCTCAAAAATGCCTCTACTTTTCTCTTTTGACTTCCTCATTTAACCCTTGGAATGTAAGGTCCTCCCCCACTGGTCTGCTGACACTGCACTCATCAGTGATTTCCAAATATCACCAGATCCAATGGCCTTCTTTTCAGTCATAATCCTCTTTGATCTCCCTGCAACTTTAGACACTGATGATCAGTCCTTTCTATTACATGATCTTTCTTCCTTAGAAACATGATTCTATCTTTGGGTTTTTTTCTGACTATTCCTGATATATCATTTACATTTTCTTGTCTTCTCCATTAAAGATCATCTAAACAAGTTTTCTTAATTTATTAGTGAGGAAGGGAAGGCTCCGAGTGATCATATTGTCCCTGCAGAAGCATAGAAAAGCTGGGCTATGCATTCAGGTCTTCTGGTTCAAGGTTCAACTTTCTTTCACTATAAGCTGTTTACACTGACTCTTCCTCTTGGATGAATCTTATACATATAAGGGGAAGAGAAACATCATTTAGTTAGTAAAAAGAAAACACTAGAGGCAAATTAGCAGGCTGTTCTGAAATTGGATCATGGGATCACAGTCTTGGAATTAGATGAGACCTCACAAGATCATATAGTTCAACTAAATCATTTTAGAGATGAAGGAAACAGAGAGATTGACAAATTTACCCAAGGTCAAATACATAGTAAGTAGTAGAATTGGGACTTAAAATTGAGTCTCTTAACTCCAAACACACTACTTTTCTACTAAGTTGCTGTGATGTGAAGAAATTCTGCCTAATTTTCTGGAGTACATTCTGTTTTCTGACAATGAAAGATTCATTACATGCCCTATAAATTTTGTAGGAATTTTGTTTTTCCCTCTTTCCCTTCTTCAGCATTACTAGTCCTCTATAATCATCACCACCACCATCATCATTGTCATCATTCCTTTCACAATAGGAAGTTTTAGCAAATTAGAGGAAATGAAGTCCTTTTTCTATAGGTTTTTTTTGAGGGGGGGGACAAGGCAATGGGGTTAAGTGGCTTGCCCAGGGCCACACAGCTAGGTAATTATTAAGTATCTGAGGCCGGATTTGAACTCAGGTACTCCTGACTCCAGGGCTGGTGCTCTATCCTCTGGACCACCTAGTCGCCCCCCCCCAAAGATTTTTTAAAAAACCATTTTGGGAGGATTTTATGGTTCCCCCAAAATGCTGGAAAAGTCAGACTTTCATTCCACCAGAAACATGTAACCTCAGATGGACATCTCCAAGAGCAGAAAACTGAGTCTCACCTAGAATGCTTGGATTTGACTTCTTTGTCAGGTAGTCATGAATGAAAATAAATGTCTTGCTATGAGCTTGTCATCATCCTAAGCAGTAAGGATACCAGAAATAAGTGAGATATTACCTGTTCTTAAAAGCTTACATCCTAATGAGAAAATAAAACACACAAGGAATATTATAAGCATAGTTTGAGGGGAGGCTGGTTGTGTGCATGACTTCATGGTGTGGAAATGGATAGAATGATGGATGTGGAGACTTGATTTCAGACAAGAGAAGTCAAAAGCTCCCCTATCAGAGTCCAGGTTCCTGATTGGAGTTGTTATGGGAGGAGAATGAGCTTCAGAATCAGAGTTCAGTAGTTTGGTTTGGAAATATATGGGAATAAAACAAAATAGACTATTCCTCTATAGTAGAGAATGTGTACTTAATGGTAGTTTAAAAAAAGACTGTCTGGCCAAGATGAGGAAAAGGGAAAATGGTCAATGTTGGAGAAGTTGTGGGAGGATTGGGACATTGATGCATTGCTGGTGGAGTTGTGAATGGATCCAACCTTTCTGGAGAACAATATAGAACTCTGCTCAAAGAGCAATAAAACTGTTCATACCCTTTGACCCAGCAATTACAATTCTAGGTCTACATCCAGAAGAAACTGTAAAAAATGGGAAGAGTTCATGTTCCAAAATATTATTAGCAGTTCTTTTTTGTAGTGACAAAGAAATGGAAATTGAGGGGATGGCCATCAAATGGGGAATGGCTAAACAAGTTACGGTGCATGAATTCTATGGAATACTATTGTTCTATAAGAAACCATAAATGGTTGGAATCTAGAGAAACATGTAATGACTTATGAGATCTGATGCTGATCAAAGGGAATAGAGCCAACAATGTACACATCAACATTATGAAATGAACAACCTTGATGGAAGCAACTCCTCTCAACAGTCCTGAGAGCTAGGACAATTGTATTTGACAGATTATGGACTATGGTATCTCCATCTAGAGGAAGAAAAACAAAAGAAAACAAAACAAACAAAAATCCCCCAACCCTTCAGAATCTGATGAACACTTTATAATAGTTACCTCTTATGTATCTCTTTCCCTTAATCCTAATTCTATAAACATGTTTAAGAAATCTGACTATTTGCTACTGAGGGGAGGGGGGTGGGTGGGAAGGGAGGGTGGAATGAAATTTTGTAACATAAAAATATACATGTGCATATCGATGAAAATAAATAAATAAATTTAAAAAAAATGACTGGGTCATTCCACCCCCCCAACTATGAAAGTCAATAACAACCACTTAAGAAACTTCACATTTGCTGAGGAACAACATAGTGCAGTGATAACAACAACAATGGCTTTTGAAATTCAGTTCAAATCTTATGATGTTATGCTAACCACTTAATTGCCAAGGTTATTTTTAATACCTATTATATTTAACTAATTCTGGTGTGTGTGTGTGTGTGTGTGTGTGTGTGTGTGTGTGTGTGTGTGTGTTGTCTCTCTCCTTAGAATGTAAGCTCCTCAAGGGCAAGGACTGTTTTGCTTTTGTCTTTGTATATTATTCCCAGAGTCTAACAAAGTGGCTACTGAATAGTAGGTCCTTAAAAAATACTTACTAATTAATAGAATATCCAATGCCAATGACTCAATTTTCAAGTACTCTCTATGTTCATGTAGCCTATGTTATCCTTTGCAGGTCATTGTGACTCATTGACCCTCTGAACAATAAAGAAGATTTTCCATTTGTTGTGAAAGATTTGCATTGAGTTAACCAATGCCCTATGAGCTAAGTGATGCCCTATGACAATGGTCTAATCATAATCCCTCAACCCTTTAACAAAACATCTTTTCTTTTTTCTTGAATTTTTATATATTTTTATCTTTAAATGTACATCAATTTTATTTTTTTTAACATTCATCCCTATGCATATATATTTTTTTAAGTTACAAAATTTCCTTTCACCCTCCCTTCCCACCTTCCTCCCCTCAGTAGCAAACAGGTTAACATTGTACATACAATATTTTTGTAAACATGTTTACAGATTTGTCATTTTCATTATGAGAAAAGCATACATTTTTCAGGGAAATCAATGTAATGTGACTTTGAAAAAATAAAACTATCAAATCAGATTCAGAGTCAGAGGGAATCTTTGTAGCTATCTGTTCAATCCTCCATATTTTACAGATGAATTAATTGAGACTCAGGAGTGCAGGAATATGCCCCAAATTATATATAGATAATGAGTGGTTGAACTGGAAAATGAACCCAGGTCGTCTAATTCCAGTGATAGTTACTACATGATGATGATCAAAACCATGCACTTGGCCTTATTAATATGGTGGTATAAATTTTATCTCATATGTTTCTCACAACAACCTTGCAATGTGGGTATTATTTTTATTCTAATTTTACAACTAAGAAAACTGAGGCAAGCAAAAGTTAAAACATCCACCAGGGCCATGGGCTATCTGGATTTGAACCCAGGTCTTCCTGGCTCCAAGTTTAATACTCTGCCATCTAGCTCCCTAAAATATGCAACCATAAGCATATGAGCCCATTGACTGTGTGAGATCACTAATGTTTGGTTAGGTAATCAAATTTAGGAATAGTTTCTGTATGCATGTGTGTATTTATTTAATTAATAGATTTTATATTCAAATTAATAAATACAAAGAACAAGATTTATATCAACTACCCATATGCACTTGTTTCAGAGGGAATTCACTAAGATTGATTGGTGGTTAGGCTGGGAAATGTGTTTCTTTTTTCAAGAAAAACTGTATTGAATTAGAATCTTGAATACTTTTAGACTTGTTCAAAGTACTAATAGGAGCCATCATAACTCGTACTCTTTCCTGGTCTTTTTCTATTGAGGCAGTAGCCATGACAAGGGAAAATATTTTCAAGATGTTTCTTTTGAAATGATTCATCTGTCAGGTGTTTGGGGAAGAATTTGGGAGGGTTAAGGGAGAAATAAAGTGGGTTTAAAGAACTGGCATTATTTTTAATTAAAGTAGCAAAGCTAAGAGTAACAAAAATGGATGTCTCATCACTTCCCAGAACCCTGAAAGGAAAGGAAGACTCTAGCACTTCATCAACAGTTAGCAAGTGATTCAACACAATATTAGGGTAGGGTCAAATTAGGGTCAAATAGGCATTTTCATTTGGTTCTCTTCTACACATTGTTTCTTACAATAGAATAGGCATGACCCTGGAAAATCTGGTGAGGTGGGGTTCATCTAGCTCTAGCTTTGGACAGTTTTGATAATAAGACTTTTCTAGTAAGAGTTTATCAAGTTGTCATTTCTTATAGGACCTCAAGAATGTGTAGAACATATACCATAAAACAATAGGGAAGGCCATGGGGCATGGAACCCATGGGGTCAGTATTTCTGAGCATATCCCTGAATTGTGGCATCTGCTTGTCTTAGTTTATTTGTGAAGTCTAGTATCCAGGCACACTCCTTTGGGGCTAGATGCTTGATACATTGGGATTTATACAGCATTCAGAATCCTGAGTTGACAGGTACCCAAGAAGTACCAACTCATCTGATTATTATTTAATAGTGGGGCCATTAAGAGATCATCAAGGATTTAAGATATGCTTAAAGTTGCCAAATTTCCTTTTGAACCCTTGATCAGACAGACAGAAATGCTGGCCCCATCAGACAGCCTCCTCTGGGGCTCTCCTGTTGGGTATTGATTGCTCTAGGAAAGAAGGAAATGTTATCTTCCCTTTGATTAAAAGTCTCTAACAAAGGACAACTGGCGCCCATATTGGTTGATATGGTAATTGCCTACATTAAGAAAGCCTCTACATTAACGAGTACCTATTGCCAGGAATTGTATTTTGATTGTTGTTGTATTTTATCTGTAATGGGTTCTCTCTCTCTGTTTTTCCTATCAGGAGAACTATCTCCATATTATTCAGTCTACAATATTCTTTATTCATTGTCTTCTCTCTCCATCTTCTCTCTTTATGGTTCTGTCATGAATACTGTAAAGCACCATTAGGATTCAATGACAGAGAATTGATTTGTTTTGGTAAGATAATAAGAGTTAAGAGTAAGATAATAAGACTGAATTCCATTTTAGTGAACTCGAAGTCCTACCCAAAGGAACTTACAGGAATCATGTGTTGTGTCCCTTTACCAGATGTCATATGTTGAGTCCCACTTCTGGACTCCCTCAGTCTTCCCTAGGTGAGCATTGGAGGGGTAGGAGACAAGGATGACAAGGTAGATATGTACTCCATCAGGATCTCCAAGTACTCCGTTTATTTAACAAAACACCAGTACTTAAATACCTTTCTAGTCTCCAATCCAATCCCACTCCCATGGCACTTAGTAAGATAAGACTGTGGTGCTCAAGGACACCAGGTGATGATAGTTTACAGTGCTCCCATACACAATAGTCCCTAACAATCATGGAATCTCAGAATTTGAGAATTGTAAGGGAACTCAGATGACCAATAAATACATGAAAAAAAATCTCTGCTTTATCACCCTCAAAATGGTCAGTCTATTCTTTTTTAAGACTGCTAAAGAAGGGGGAATTTATCACTTCTTAAATAAGTTCATTTCACTTTTGGAAATTTCTAAATTTTTAGAGTTCTACTTGTTTATCTGTTCTCACACCATAATTTACCTCTTTGAAATTTCCAACTATTACCCCTTGATCTGCCTTTTTTTTTTTTGGTGAGACAGACTGATCCTTCCTCCATATGAAGCAAATCAAATACTTGAAGACAATTACCATGCTTCCTCCTGAGTCTTCTCTTCTTTAGATTAAACATCCCCAGTTCCTTATATTGATCCTCATAATATATATTCAAGGCTTTTCAGAGATTCTTAATGTTTTTATGTAACGAACCTTTCTGAGAGTCTGGTGAAACCCATGAGCCCCTATTCAGATAATATTTTTCAATGCATATAATGAAATATATAGGATAACAAAAACAATTAAAATGAAATATAATTATCAAAATTTTTGTAAAAACAAAGACAGACCTCA
The DNA here is from genome assembly GCF_037893015.1 of Macrotis lagotis. Taxonomy (NCBI): domain Eukaryota; kingdom Metazoa; phylum Chordata; class Mammalia; order Peramelemorphia; family Peramelidae; genus Macrotis; species Macrotis lagotis. The sequence continues at coordinate 72,704,005 of NC_133664.1, read as the reverse complement.
TGTTAAGAACATCATTAGTTCCTCATCATTATTAAACTGAATTGAATTTCAATTGAAGAATTGAAAACAATAATTGATAAGTAGACTGAGGAAGAGAATTCAGTCAGGTAGGAAGAGAATAGGAAGATAATGGAGAGGGGAATGACAACTATGTCCAAGAATGATTAGGTTTGGTTGACAGAATTAAAATCTGTAGATAGAACAAACAGAATGAACACCGAGAAAATGTTAATGGTTAAATATGATTATGTCTACAAAACTGGCAGAGGTGTGAATTAAGGCAAAGCAGAAGAATTTGATGATTTAATTAAATTCAACAAATATTAAGGCATTATTTAAGATACTGGGGATAAAAGACCCATCCTCCCAAAAAACATATCACTATTATCAACAAATTTACATAACTTGTTTCAATGGCCATGGTCATGAAGATGGCAAAAGGAGGTATTGTAAAGCACTAATAATCTGATGAGATATCAAAGACACCAAGGTCATCCACTGAATCCACTATTGTCGATTGTCTTGACTTTTGTAGTACTACTGGATTACTCTAAAAGAGACACTTCATTATTCATTTATAGTGTCACTATTCTTCAAAAATAAAAGGATGACCAGCAATTTTCTATTAAGTAGCTACAATGCTTACACAGATAAGGAAATTTAATGTATACATAATGTAAACCCAAACTGGAGAATGCACAATGAACTTGCAAGCATTTGTCCATTGTCTTCTCTCTCCATCTTCACTCTATGGAGTCTATGATTCTCTCATGAATACTGTAAAGCTCCAGTAGAATCCAATGACAGAGATTTGACTAGGTAAGATAATAAAAGGTATAGGCAGAATTCCTGTGATCAGGTATTGGGAAATTCAGAAAAGTCTTGTGAAGGAAGAAGCATTTGAGCTATGTTGTGAAGGAAGATAGCAATTATAAGAGGTGAAGATGAGGATGAAATGCATTCTGAACTTGGGAGACAAAGAGGAGGGGGATGGAATATTGTGTTCAGAGAAGAGTTTAACTGATATGAAGGCAATTTGACTGGAATAGAGAGTGTATGAGGGGAAATAACATGAAATAAGACTGTGTGGGAAATAGATTGTAGAAGACTACATGCCAGTCTGATCAATTTGCATTTTATCCTAGAGACAATAGGGAATCACTAAAGACTTTTGAATAGGAAAGTGACAGTCAAATATATTTCAGTAATAATAATTTAGTAGCTGTGTTGAGTACAGATTAGAAAGAGAAAGTAGAAACAAGGGGACAGTGTTAAAGGTTTTTTATATAAAAATTTTTTATTTATTTTGAATTTTACAATTTCCCCCCTCATCTTGCTTCCCTCCCCCAACCTTCCACAGAAGGCAGTCTGTTAGTCTTTACATTGTTTCCATGGTATACATTGATCTAAGTTGAATGTGATGACAGAGAAATCATATCCTTAAGGAAGAAAAATAAAGTATAAGAGACAGCAAAATTATATAATAAAGTAACTTTTTTAAAAAATTAAAGGTAATGGTCTTTGGTTTTTGTTCAAACTCCACAATTCTTTCTTTGGTTACAGATGATATTCTCCATTGCAGATAGCCCCAAATTGTGTCTGATTGTTGCACTGATGGAATGAGCAAGTCCATTAAGGTTGATCATCATCCCCATATTGATGTTAGGGTGTACAATGTTCTTCTAGTTCTGCTCACCTTGCTCAGCATCAGTTCATGCAAATCCTTCCAGACTTCCCTGGATTCCCATCCCTCCTGGTTTCTAATAGAGTAAAAGTATTCCATCACATACATATACCACAGTTTGTTAAGCCACTCCCCAACTGAAGGACATTCACTTAATTTCCAATTCTTTGCCACCACAAACAGCTATGCATATTTTTGTACAAGTGATGTTTTTACCCTTTTTCATAATCTCTTCAGGGTATAGACCTAGTAGTGGCATTGCTGGATAAAAGGGTATGCACATTTTTGTTGCCAAATTTCTCTCCAGAAAGTTTGGATGAGTTCACAGCTTCGCCAACAATGTATTAGCATTCCAGATTTCCCACATCCCTTCCAACATTGATCATTGTCTTTTCTAGTCATATTGGCCAGTTTGAGAGGTGTGAGGTGGTACGTCAGAGATGCTTTAATTTGCATTTCTCTAATAAGTAGTGATTTAGAGCAATTTTTCATATGATTATGGATCGCTTTGATTTCCTCATCTGTAAATTGCCTTTGCATTTTTTTAATTTGACTTAGTTCTCTGTATATTTTAGAAGTGAGTCCTTTGTCAGAAATAGTAGTTGTAAAAATTGCTTCCTAATTTACTACATTTCTTTTGATCTTGTTTACAGTGGCTTTGTGCAAATGCTTTTAAATTTAATGTAATCCAAATTGCCTAGTTTGTTTTTAGTGATGTTCTCCATCTCTTCCTTGGTCATAAACTGCTTTCGTTTCCATAGATCTGACAGGTAAACTATTCCTTGATCTCCTAGTTTGCTTATAATATTGTTTTTTATGTCTAAATCCTATATCCATTTTTATCCTATATTGTATAGGGTGTGAGTGTTATTGATAGTTTTAAAAAATTTTTCTTATTGATAGTTTTTAAAAATGGATAGTTTTAAAAAATTTTCTCTCAAATGATTGATATTTTTCATTATTAACATGGAAATTTAAAAGGTATTATACTACAATAGTTCAAGTGGTCTGAGATGAGTGGCTCAACTAAAGAGGTGTAACTGTATCAGTGGGAAAAGATGTGAAAAGTCTTATGGAAGTATAAGTAACAAATTCTGGGAATTAATGAAGAAGTGAATAAGGAAAAGGATTAGAGGCTGTATCAGAGATTGCTAAGCTCTGAGTGACTGAAAGATTCATGGCATCCTCAAGAGAGACAAAGACTTTGGAAAGATGGTAGGTTTGAGGGAAAATGTAATGATTTTCATTTTGGACATGTTGAATGTGAAGTGATTATGAGACATCTACATAGAAATGTTCAGCAGGTAGTTGATCAGCAAAATTAGAATTCAGGAAAGAGATTAGGGCTACATCTATAGCTTTAGAAATCATCTGTGAAGAGATAGTCATTGAACTCAGAGAAACTGAAGCAATCACTATAAAGGGGGTTACAAAGAAAGAGGATATCTTAGAACTGAGCCTTGGGCAACCCCCCACAATTAATAGGCACAAGAAGGATGATCTAGGAAAGGAGACTGAGGAAAAGCATTCAAGAGAATAGTGTCACAGAAACTAATGGAGAGGGGAATGACAACCATGTCCAAGAATGATGAGGTTTAGTTGACAGTATCAAAATTTGTAGACAGAGCAAATAGAATGAACACTGAGAAAATGTTAACAGTCAAATACTATTATGTCTATATTGTTGGTAGAACTATGAGTTGGTTCAATCATTCTGAAAAACAAATTTGGAATTGTGCTTTAGAATATTTCTAACAAAGGCTGAACAAATTATGATACACAAATGTAATGGTATATTATTGTTGTTCAGTCATGTCTTACTCTTCATGGGCCTATAAAACATAAGTGCCCATGGGGTTTTCTTGGCAAAAAATATAGTGATTTGCCATTTCCTTCTTTAGACAGTTAAGGTGAACAGAGGTTAAGCATCTTACCCAGGGTCACCTAGATAGTGAATGTTTGAGACTGTATTTGAACTCAACTCTCTCTGACTCCAGACTCAGTGCTCTAAGTACTGAGCCATCTTGCTACTTCAATGAGATGTTAGTGTGCTATAATAAACTATGTGGAGAATTCAGAGAAGTATAGGAAACTGAGAAGTCGTATTATGTGAAGTAGAGTAAAACAGAACTAGAAAAATAATATAAACCATTATTACAAAAATGGAAACTGAAAGAGCAATTTAAAATAATAATAATTAGAATTTATCTAGGGTTTTTAGGTTTTTAAAGCACTTTGATGTTATCTCATTTGATCCTTACACCTCTGAATGCTGCGTTGATGGCCAACAAGGTTAGCCTAGGAGAAAAGATGAAAAAATTCACTTCCCTCTTTCATATACAAGATAGAAGAATGTTGTGTAAGATATCAGTTGGAATAACTATTATTGGTTTTTTTTAGCTTAAAAATTCTGATGTAGGGAATGAAAAAGATGGAGGGGAGGGGGTGGTGGAGCCAGGATGGCAGCATGAGGACAGCATTTCTCAGGAGCATTCTTCCAAAATATTCCAAATATTCCAAAAACCTTAAAATTATGACTAACTAAATATTTTAGAGACAGAGCCCATAGAAAAGTCCAATAAGACAATTTCCTAGCCCAAGGTAACTTGGAAGATTGTGGGAAAGTTCTTTACCATGGGATTGGAGGGGGCAGCATAGCCAGGATCACCACTTGGGAGTGAAGGAGCTCCAGCCTGGGGCCCTGGAGCCCTGGGGCCCTGGGGCTCTGGGAATGCCAGTTCCTGGCAGCAGAAGCAGTTTCCTGACCTGCCAACCCATGTAATCATTAAGAAGAACTTGAAAGATCATCAGGGAAACTTGCCAGAGTGAGTGCAGAGTTCAGGCCAGAGTGGTCCTCATCTGCAGCCCTCAGCACAGTCATGGCTCTAAGTGCAACCCAGATCCCAGGAAACAGAAACAGGCCCACAGAGCCAGCCAGCTGTGAGCCTCCCAACAGGCAACCACTGCAGCTGCTTCTAGAGCACTCAGCCCACAGAAGGTAAGGGGGTGGAGGGAGACTGTTGAGGACTCTCCTCTGTCCCTGGGACAGGACTCTTGTGCTTTGCCCATATTCAAACCCTGGTCACATAGAAACTGAAGCAATCACTAAAAAAAGAGTTAATCTGGGCCCCAAACTGCTATAATGGAGCAGGGATCCTTCTCATAGCCCTGGGGCAGAGGGGAGGGCTTGTAGTCATCCACAACCAAAGCACAGGTCAGGAGAGTAGTCAGAGCCTCTCATAAGACCTTGAAGAAACTGTGGTCCTTGCAGGGGTGTTCCAAAAATACTCAAAAGCTCGAGAAGCATCCTCCAAACCAGGACACAGGTTGGAGAAATTAGTAAACAGAACAAAAAGGAACCTGATTATAGACAATTACTTTGATCCCAAAAAGGATCAAAACATACACTTAGAAAGATGACAAAGCCAAAGTTTCTGTATCCAAAGAAAAATAGGAATTGGGCTCAGGCAATGGAAGAACTCAAAAAAGATTTTGAAAATTAAGTAAGAGAGGTAGAGGAAAAATTGGGGAGAAAAATGAAAGAGATGCAGGAAAAACACAAAAATCTAGTCAGCAGCTTAGTCAAGGAGATCCAAAAAATATGCTGAAGAAAACAACATGTTAAAAACTAGTTTATGTTACATGGAAAAAAGCAGTCCAAAAACTTAATGAGAAGAATGCCTTAAAAAACAGAATTGGCCAGGTAGAAAAGGAAATAAGAAGCTCTCTGAAGAGAACAACTCTTTCAAACGTAGAATGGAAGGAGCTACTAGGTGGAACAGTGTATAGAGCACTGGCCCTGGAGTCAGGAGTACCTGGGTTCAAATCCAGCCAATTACCTAGCTGAGTGGCCTTGGGCAAGCCACTTAACCCCATTTGCCTTGCAAAAAAATAATCTAAAAAAATCAAATGTAGATTGATACTAAAGGATGCTGATGACTTTGTGAGGAATCCAGAAACAATAAAACAATATCAAAAGAATAAAAAACTAGAAGAAAACATGAAATACCTCACTGAAAAAAAAAACAACTGCCCTGGAAAACAGATCCAGAACAGACAATTTAAAAATTATTGTGCTACATGAAAGCCATGATCAAGAAAAGAGCCTTGGCTTCGTTTTTAAATAATTTTTACAGGAAAATTGCCCTGATATCCTGGAAGCAGAGGGTAAAATAGAATTTGAGAGAATCCACCAATCTCCAGGAAGAGAACTAAAAAAAAATAGCTTCCAGGAATATCACAGTCAAATTTCAGACCTCTCTAGTCAAAGAGAAAATATTACAAGCACCCAGAAGGAAATAATTCAAATATCTTGGAGATGCAGGATTACACAGGATTTAGCAGCATCCACATTAAGGGCTTGTAGGACTTAAAATATGAAATTCCAGAAAGCAAAAGAGCTTGGAATGCAACCAAAAATCAACTACCCAGCAAAACTGAACATCCTCTTTCAAGGGAAAAGATGGACTTTCAATGAAACAGGAATTTCAAATGTTCCTATTGAAATGGACAGAGCAGAACAGAAAGTTTGATCTTCAAGTACAGGACTCAGGTGAACCAGAGAGAGGGTGAATGAGAAGGGTAAATTATGAGGAATTTAATGAAATGCATGTATTCCTGCATGGGAAGGTGATACTGATGATACTCATCGGGACCTTCTCATTTAATAGAGCAGTTAGAAGAAGCTTCTATAGTCGAGACACAGGAGTTGAATTGAAGGTATAAGATATTGTAAAAATGGGGTCAATGGGTGAAAAAGGGAATGTGCTGGGATAAAGGGAAAGTAGAGGCAGAATGGCTAAGATATTTCATGTAAAAGAGTCAAGAAAAAGTTTTTGCAATGGTATGGAAGGGGGAAGGTGAGAGGGAAATGAGGGAGCTTTCATTTTCATCGGAAATGTTTCAGAGAGGAAACAACATACATACTAAATAGGATATAGAAATTTACAGGAAAAAGGAGAGAAAGTGGATAGGAGAAAGGGGAGGGGGATGTAGATGATGGAGGAGAGGGCAGATCATAGGAGATGGTAGTCAGATACATTTTTTTTTTGCAAAGTGGTGGGATTGGGTGGTTTCTCCATGACCACGGAGATGGGTGGTTGCTGATTCTTTGGGGTGGGATGTAGGCTTGGGGCCACCTGACCCAGGGCTGGTACTCTGTCCCCTGTGCAACTCAGATGCCGCACAGCACATTTTTGAAGATGGATCAAGTGAAAGAAGAGAGAAAATATAATAAATGGGAGTGGAGAGGAATGGAGGGAGGGAATTACAATTGGCAACAACAACTGTGGAAAAATATGAAAGTAACTTTTGTGATGGATTTATGATAAAGAATGTGATCCTCTGCAGAGATAGAGTTGATGGTATCAGAACACAGACTGAAGCACATTTTTTCCTCTTTCTTTCAATTTTTCTTGAGGTTTTTTTATTTTTGTGGGGTGAGGAGGGATTATGTTTACTTTTACAACAAGACTATTTTAGTAATGTGTAAATAAATAAAAATGTAAATTTTTTAAAAAATGAAAAGATGGATTCAAAATTAATGAGGAAGGGGGCAGGGTTGTGGAACATAGCTATAAATCCCTACTTTTAAAGGAGACTAAGGATAGTGGATCTACTGATTTCATGAGTTCTGAATTGCATTTGGCTTAAAGAAATTGGCTGACTGCACTCACTGGTCCTATTATAAGCCTTAGAGATGAGGTGTGGGGTGGACTAGACTACCTAAAGAAGAGCAAATTGGTAGAGTTCAGTTAAGGATCAGGTCACAGCTCCTCTGGATACTCAAAGTGTGGTCAATTCCCCAAAGTGGCCACTCTACTTCAGGCAAGAATGAGAGAAGACTCAAAGATGATTTAAAAAAATTAAAGCAAATAAGAAAACAAACAGTAACAACAACAATAACAACAACAACAAAGGAAAACAAACTTCCCACTAAATTTATGTGTTGTAAAAATAGAAAGGGTCAATAAAACTTAAAAAGAATACTATTGCACCATTTTGCTATGACTAAAGGATAGCAATCTAGTGTGGATATGGAATCAGGAAGTCATTCTTTTTTTTTAATTGATTGTTTTAAGGGGTGGCTAGGTGGCGCAGTGGATAAAGCACCGGCCCTGGAGTCAAGAGTACCTGGGTTCAAATCTGGTCTCAGCTGTGTGGCCTTGGGCATGCCACTTAACCCCATTTGCTTGGCAAAAAAAAACTGAAAAAAAAATAAATTGATTTTTAAAATTTTCATCCATAGGTACATTCATATTTTTTCCAAGTTACAAAATTTCCCTCCACCTTCTCTTCCTACTCCCCTTCCCTCAGTGGCAAATAGTCAGGTTGGCATTGTGCATACATATTTTTGATAAGCATGTTTATAGGTAAGTTGTTTTTGGTATGAGAAATTAGGATTAAGGGAAAGAGATATATAAGAGATAATTTTTATAAAGTGTTCATCAGATTCTGAAGGGTTGGTTTTTTTTTTTTGTTTTGTTTTATTTTGTTTTTCTTCCTCTGGATGGATATAACATTGTCCATAGCTGGTCTAATACAGTTGCTTCCATAAAGGTTCTTAATCTCACAATGATGTTGTTAATGTGTACATTGTTCCCTTGGTTCTGCTCCCTTTGCTCAGCATCAGATCCCGTAAGTCATTCCACGCTTCTCGAGAGACTGACCATTTATGGTTGCTTATAGAACAATAATATTCCATGGTATTCCTATACCATAACTTATTTAGCCATTCCCCAATTAATGGTCATCCCCTCAATTTCTGATTCTTTTCCACTACAAAAAGAGTTGCTTATGTGGGACTTTTCACATTTTTTTTTTTGCTTCAGTCTGTGTTCCAACACCACCAACTCTGTCATGGGTGGATCACATTCTTTATGATAAGTCCATTACAAAAGTTACTTCCATATTTTTCCCACTGTTGCCATTGCTGATCGTAACTCCCTCCTTTCGTATTTCTCCACTACCATGTACTATATTTTCTCTCCATTCCCTCTGACTCTGCTGTAGGGTAGTTGAGTGGCACAGCAGACAGATCCCTGGTCCTGGAGCCAAGAGGCCTCAAGCCCCCATACCACCCCTTAGGCCCAGCATCCACCTGGCCCTATGTCCTGGACAGGCCATCCAATCCCAGCCCCTTGCAAGAAGTAAAAAAGAAAATGTGTTATATCTGACCACTCTCCCCGCCATGGTCCATCCTCTCCTCCATCATTCACATCCCCACCCCTTCCCCCATCCCTCCCCTCTCCTTCGTAGGGCTTGGAATATAATATACCAGAAGGCAAAATAGCTTAGAATGCAACTGAGAATCAACTACCCAGCAAAAATGAATGTCCTTTTCCAGGGAAAAAGATGGACTTTCAATGAACCAGGGGAGTTTCAAATGTTCCTGTTGGAATGGCCAGAGCTGAACAGAAGGTTTGATCTTCAAATACAGGACTCAGGTGAAGCATAGAGACTGGAGGAGAAGGGGAAAATATGAGGGACTTAATGATGATGAACTGCATGTATTCCTGCATAGAAAAATGACCCTGATAATACTCATATGAACCTTCTCAATTAACAGAGCAGGTAGAAGGAGCTTTTATAGTTGAAGCACAGGAAAAAGCTGAATTTGAAGATAAAACATAGTGTAAAAATTCAGTCAATAGAAAAAAGGCAAATGTAATGGGAGAAAGAAAAAGGTGAGGGGGGAAATAGGCCAAGATATTTCACATAATAAGATTTTTCTTTATTACAATGACTTTTCCCATTTTTTTAAAATAATTTCTTCTGGATATAGACCTAGAATTGGAATTGCTGGGACAAAGTGGTATGAACAGTTTTTATTACTCTTTGGGCATAGTTCCATATTGCTCTCCAGAATGGTTGAATCACTCCACCAGTAATGCATCAATGTCCCAATCCTCCCATAACCTCTCCAACATTGATAATTTTCCCTTTATTTCATCTTGGCCAATCTGATAGTTGTGAGGTAATACCTCATTGTTGCTTTTAATTTGCATTTCTCTAATCCATAATGATTTGGAGCATTTTTTTCATATGATTATAGATATATATCTCTAATTTCTTCATTTGAGATTGTCTGTTCATATCATATAATGGTTAAACATTTGTCAATTGGGGAATGACTTGTAACTTTATAAATTTGATGCAATTCTCTCTATTTATAAATGAGTCCTTTATCAGAACTCCTAGCTGTGAAGATGGTTTCCCAGCTTTCTGAGGAAGTCATTCTTCATTTGAAATCTTGCTTCATACTTGCTAGCTATGTGACCCTGGAAAAACCTGTAAAATAAGAGCATGTAGGTGGTACAAAGAATAGAGTGCCAGGTCTGTAGTCAGAAAGACTCATCTTCTTGAGTTCAATATGTACTCAGACACTTACAGTCATTTCACCTGATTTGCCTCAGTTTCCTCATCTATGAAAGGAAGTGGAGAAAGAAATAGCAAATCTCCAAGATCTTGGCCAAGAAGATCCCAAATGGGGTCAAAAAGAGTTGGACAACTGACAACAATATCAGTAAAAAATAGGGGCAATAATAAATGACACCTATCTCCCAGGGTTGTCATGAAAATAAAATGATATTTGTAAAGCATTTGAAAAAAACTTAATTTGCCAATGCTAACAGTGATATGCTTTTGGAAAATATTAGGGCATGTTGTGGAGCTGATGTTTGAACTTTTTCGGATGGAATATAACCTGCCTATCAATGTTCAGACTAGTAGGGCTTATAAAATAAACAAGCTCTATTTATTTTTGCTTTATGAGTTACCAGTGAAGCTAACTTGGTAAGGTGGCAATTTAGATCTGAGTCTTTTGTCCTTAATTGCAAAATGAACAAAATAATATCATCTACTGCCTATGGTTGTTACGAAGATAAAATGTAGTAATATTGGTAAAATGCTTAGCATAGTGCCTGGCCCATGGTAGATCCTAGATTAATATTAGTTATTATTATTGTAATCATCATTATTAATATTATTAATACTTGAGACCTCCACCAAGTATTTCACTGTCCTTCATGATTTGTCTCCACCATAACCTTCATCTTAATTTATATTAAACCATGCACCAAATGGCCAGGAAATAGTTTTCACCACGAGAAGAATAAAAGAAATGGTTTTTTAAATGATCCTGAATCACCAAAGTAAAATTTGAAAGCCATCCAATTATAATAAGAGTATTTTAAAAGCTCAAATAACTGTCAACCCCTACTATGTGCATAGCATTACCCACTGGCTAATGTCAGTGACAATCAGCTAACAGATATTATCCAGAGGTGTCTGGCTAATGTCAATATTTTAGCAAGGCTACAATCCTGGCTGTAATGAGAATGGTTTAATTTTTTTTTCTCAGTAAAATCGTACAAAGTGCTAATGTTGACATGATCTATGAGGTGTAGCTTTAAAGTTATGAAACCAATTTTTAGGTACCTATTACTTATAGAAGCCGTATCATTACTTTATGGCCATAGTTCTCATAAGCAGTCAAATTCTGCATAATATTAGGAAATGTGTCCCTGAAAAATACCATACAATTAGGAACTGGGTAAGTGGAGATATTAAGTATATGGACTTATTTGATCCTGAGTTGTATGCTTGTAACATGATATAGGTGTTCATTCAGTCCATAAATATGGAGTTCCTACTAGATACTATTTAGGTCTATTTCTTTGTTGTAAGGAAGGCAAAGAAGAATTTGTAAGTCATTGCTCTCAAATATCATAGTATCAAATGAAATATTTATAAAATACTTGGAATGCAGTAGGCACTTAATAAATGCTTATTTCACCCCATGCTCCCATAAACAAGTTTACTGTTTAAAAGTTCAATCAAGCATGTAAACCAATGATTATATAACATGGTGATATTTCACAAATAACACACAAGTGAGCTGAACAATGAATTCTGGGAGATAGGAGGAAGAGATATTTCCAGCAGGAGGCTGGTGGGGCTAGCATTTGACTTGGGTCGAAAAGGCAAGGATGATTTCAAGAAGCATCTGAAGGGAAGGGCATTGCTTTGCAAAAACTGAGCGCTCACTCTTTAGCCCATTAATTACCAGGCAAGATGCTGTGTTCATAGTATCGCTTACATCCATCCCTTCCTCTTCACTTCTGCCACAACCATCCTAGTTCAGACTCCTAAAAGACTTCCACAGACACATAAATGATCTTCTTCCACACACTCTTTTTCCCAATCCATACTTCATGTAGCTTCCATATGCAAGACACCAAAATGCAGGTCTGACTATATCACATCCCTGCTTAAGATACTGTAATAACCTCCTTATTGCAAGTACTAAGCCTGTAGAAGAAAATATTAATTTTGTTTGCAATTGGTATCTTTTATAATCTGGTATCAACCTATCTTTTCTTTTGTTTTTCCTTCCCCCCCCCACCCCACATAATAGCATTTTGTTTTTCACATTCCATATAAAGATAGTTTTCAACATTCATTTTCATAAAGATTTTGAATTCCAAATTTTTCTAACTCCCTCCCTCCATTCCTGAAGACAAGTAATCTGACTTAGATTATATTAATACAATCATGTTAAACATTTCTACATTAGTCATGTTACAAAAGAAAAATCAGAACAAAAGAGGAAAAACCAGAAGAAAGAAAAACAAAAAACAAAATGAAAATAGTATACTTCTATCTGCATTCAGACTCCATAGTTCTTTCCCTGGATGTGGATGGCATTTTCCATCATGAGTCTTTTGGAATTGTCCTGCATCATTGTTTTGCTGAGAAAATATTCGGGTATCATAGATGATCATTTCACAATGTTTTTATTACTGTGGACATTGTACTCCTGGTTCTTCTCACCTCATTTAGCTTTCTAGATTTTTCTGAAATTTCCCTCCTTATCATTTCTTATAGCACAAGAGTATTCCATTACATCCATATACCACAACTTGCTTAATCCTTCCCCAACTGAAAGGTATCCCCTTAATTTCCAATTCTTTGTCACTCTAAAAAGAGCTGCCATAAATATATTTTTTTTTTTACAAATAGAACCTTTCCCCTTTTAATAGTTTCTTTGGAATATAGATCTGGTAATGGTATTGTTGTATGGAAGGATTTGTATAGTTTTATAGACCTTTGGACATGGTTCCAAATTGCTCTCCAGAATGATTGGATCAGTTCACAACTCCACCAACAATGCTTTAGTTTCCCAGTTTTCTTACATCCCCTCCAATATTGATAATTTTTTCTTTTCTGTCATATTAGCGCATCTTAGAGATATTATGTGGTACTATGAGAATTGTTTTAATTTACATTTCTCTAATCAATAATGATTTAGACTGGGTATTTTTATATGACTATAGATAGCTTTAATTTCTTCATCTGAATGTTCATATTCTTTGAACATTTATCAGTTAAGGAATGATTTGTATTCTTATAAATTTGGTTCAGTTCTCTATATATTAGAAAAGTGAATCCTTTGTCAGTAACACTGGATTTAAAAACTGTTTCCCAGTTTTCTGCTTTCCTTCTACTATTGGTTGAATTGTTTTGTTTGTGCAAACCCTTTTTAATTTGATGTAACCAAAATTATCCATTTTGTATTGTATAATATTCTCTATTTCTCACTTCTTCATAAATTCTTCCCTTCTCCATAGATCTTTTTTTTGTTTTTAGTTTTTTTGCAAGGCAAGTGGGGTTAAGTGGCTTGCCCAAGGCCACACAGCTAGGTAATTATTAAATGTCTGAGACTGGATTTGAACCCAGGACTCCTGACTCCAAGGCCAGTGCTCTATTCACTGTGCCACCTAGCCGTGCCCTTCTCCATAGATCTAACAGGAAAAGTATTCCTTGCTCTCCTAATTTGCTTATGATATCACCCTTTACGTCTAAATTATATACCTCTTTTGACCTTATTTTGGTGTAAGGTGTAAGAAGGTGATTTTTGCCTATTTGTTTTAATTTTCTCCAAAGTTTTCATTGAATGGGTGAGTTCTTATCCCAGAAGCTGGACTCTGGGTTTACCAAACAACAAATTACTATAGTCATTTACTACTAGGCTGGCTTAGGCCAACCTAGTCATGTATTGTGCCAGGATTCTGGGGTTGACATTTTGTCTTCTTCCCTAGGGCTAAAGGCCTCACAGCTGTGCCACTATGCCACTGGGCTGCTGAGTCAGAATGAAGGGACCTTAGTTACCGATCTGTGCTGTGACCTAGCCTGGACACCATCTGTGTCAGGCTATATACTTCCTTGTACCCAAGTGAGACAGTCCTTTCTTGAAATCTAAGTTATCCTAAACTGGAAAATTGTTTTACTCTTCCTTTTTTGGGGGGGGTTCTATTGCTCTGGAATCTGATTAGAGGCTTACTTCAATGATATTTTTGAGGGAAACTGGGTAGAACTAGACAGTTTCCTGGTTTTTTTCCACCATCTTAGGTCTGCTCTCCCCAACCTATCTTTTCAAATTGATTTAAAAATATTCTCCCCACTGGACTTCACATACCAGTCAAATTGGCTTAGTTGTAACAATATTTCATTTCTCACTTCCATGACTTTGCACCAGTTGTCCCTCAGGTCTGAAATACATTTCATATCCTCTTAGAGTCTCCAGTTTCCATCAAGACTCAGTTCAAGTACCACTTCATAAATAGTTTCTTGATTGCCTCTACCACCCCACATCTTTATCTCTCCCCCACTACTGAAATTACTTTATATTTACTTACAGGTGTGCACATTGCTTTTTCCAGATTAGAATGTAAGCTTGTAGGGGGCAGGGATTTATTTTATTTTCATCTTTGTTTTACTAGGTTCCCTGTGCAGTGGGAATAATAAATACATGTTGAAATGAATTGATGTGAATACAGGAAGCAGAATGGGGTGAGCAAAGCCATGGAGATTGAAGAATTAAGGAAAAATTGGGGATTTGATAACTAATGCAGTGTGGTATATTTTAGTATTGCTGGAAAAATTTACTGAAAGTAAAATGGGGGCCAAATAATGGAGTGCTTTGATTATAGGGTAAGGAATATGGATGTTTATAAAGTTGAAGTTGATTCAATATTAGCATTTATAATGTGATAAGGTTTAGTACTTCACATACTCAAGCAAAAAATCAACTCTACATTCATGGTTTCATTTTTTTTGCTAAATATTTCTAGAATTTCACCATTAGTGGATTATAAAAAAACAATCAACCAAACCAACCAACCAAACAAAAAACCTTAAAGCCCATGCATACAGCACTGAAAACTTTGCTCCTCCCAACCTAGAAGGTCAGTCCTCTAAAATTCTAAGGTATGCTTAAGGGATTTGGATGACTTGACTCTGCAAATGGTTCTAGTTCCAGCAATGGTGTTCCTTATGGTTGTAATGGGTGGGTCCCCCATCGCTTCAGTTCCATTTAACCATAAACAGTCAAATTAGCTTGTACAAAGGAAAATTTACTTTAGAAGTATGATATAAATTTGCACCTTAACATGTGGGTTGTCCACTGAGGTGGACAAAGAAGAGGGAGAAAGAATTCATGGTTGTGCCTGAAACTGAGGACAAACAATAAAGAAATGAAACAAACATCCACAGGCCCTCTTTTGAAAACCAGGGTAAAAGAGAGGATGCATTGGGGAAGGACTTACCCTTTCCTATTCCCCTCAAGGAGGATGAGTTGTGAACTTTTCCCTGGACCCTGAAGGAAAGAGAAAGCAGAAAATGGTTTGGGTCAGCCTAGCCAGATTCAAAACCTCAGTTTTCTTATTACGTAGCCAATTCAAGGAGGCTAGAATCACCCAGATGTTAGAGAAGGAAGAATACCTTACCTCCATGATGGGTGATCTAGGCGTGGGCTAAAAATAATTTGTGTGTGTGTGTGTGTGTGTGTGTGTGTGTGTGTGTGTAATATGTCTTTAATATCTGAAACATTCCTAATAAAAAGATCAAAGTTGCAAATAAACATTTCATTTATTTATTTATTTATTTGGTTGTTTATTTATTTATTCTTATTTTGTACAAATAATGTTTTTATACATTACTAAAATATTCTTGATTAAGAGTAAACATAATACCCCCCTCCCAAAATATAGACCCACATGAGCGATAAAGTAAAGAGGAGAGAGAAACAATGAAAATAAAAAAAATAATAATAATTGTAGGTATGGTCAGGTGGTGCAATGGAAGGAGCACCATCCCTGGAGCCAGGAACACCTGAGCCCAAATGTGGCCCCGGACACCCAACAATCACCCAGTTTTGTGACCCTGTGCAAGCCATCCCAACCCCATTGCTCTGCATAAACCAAAAATACAGACCCAAAATAAAATAGTAATAATAATAATAATGATAGTAGGGGTGGTTGGGCAGTGGACAGAGCACTGGCCCTTGAGCCAGGAGCACCTGGGTCCAAATCTGGCCTCAGACACCCAACAATCACCCAGCTGTGCTGCCCCAGGCAGGCCACCGAGCTCCATTTGCCCTGCAACCTCCCCCCCCCGCAAATAATAATAATAAAACATGTTCTTCAGTCTGTGTTCTAACACCACTGCAGACAGATCACATTCTTTATGGTAAGTCCATCACAAAAGTTACTTCCATATGTTTCCACCACTGCCATTGCTGAACGCAACTCCCTCCATTCGTACTTCTCCACTACCATGTATTATATTTTCTCTCTGCTTTCACTCTGTCTCTGCTGTAGGGTAGCTGAGTGGCGCAACAGACAGATCCATGGCCCTGGGGCCAAGAGGCCTAAACCCACATACCACCCCTTAGGCCCAGCATCTACCCAGCCCTATGGTCCTGGACAGTCCTTCCAATCCCAGCCCCTTGCAAGAAATAAAAAAGAAAAATGTGTTATATCTGACCACTCTTCCCCCATGGTCCATCCTCTCCTCCATCATTCACATCCCCACTCCATCCCCCTTTTCCCCTTCTTACTACAGATGGCTATACCCCATTGAGTATATTTGCTGTTTCCTCTCCTAGCCACCTCTGATGAGAGTGAAGGTTCCCTCATTACCCCTTGCCTTCCCTCCTTCCATATCATTGCAATAGCTTGTTATAATAAAGAAAAATCTTATTATATGAAATATCTTAGCCTATTTCTTTTTCTTTCTCCCATTACATTTCCCTTTTAGCCATTGACTCCATTTTTACACCACAATATATCTTCAAATTCAGCTCTCTCCTGTGCTTCATCTATAAAAGCTCCTTCTACCTGCTCTATTAAATGAGAAGGTTCATATGAGTATTATCAGTATCATTTTTCTATACAGGAATACATGCGTTCATCATCATTAAGTCCCTCATATTTTCCCCCTTCTCCTCCAATCTCTATGCTTCACCCAAGTCCTGTGATAATTGTAGGTATGGCCAGGTGGTACAATGGATGAAGCACCAGCCCTGGAGCCATGAGCACCCGAGTCCATATCCAGCCTCGTAAACCCAACAATCACCCAGCCATATGACATGCAAGCCACCCGATCCCCACTGCCCTGCAAAAACCAAAAAGAAGAAAAAAAAGACCCAAAATAAAATAAAATAGTAATAATAGTAGGGGTGGCTGGGTGGGAGACAGAGCATTGGCCCTTTAGCCAGGAGCACCTGGGTCCAAATCTGGCCCCAGACACCCAAAGATCACCCTGCTATGTGGCCCCAGGCAGGCCACCCAGCCCCACTTGCCCTGCATCCTCCCCCAAATAATAATAACAAAAAATGTTCTTCAGTCTTTGTTCCAACACCAACAACTCTGTCACAGGTGGATCTCATTCTTTATGATAAGTCCATCACAAAAGTTACTTACATATTTTTCCAATGTTGCCATTGCTGATCGCAACTTCCTCCTTTCTTATTTCTCCACTACTATGTACTATATTTTCTCTCTCCTTTCACTCTGACTCTGCTGTAGGGTCACTGAGTGACGCAGCAGACAGATCCCTGGTCCTGGGGCCAAGAAGCCCTGAGCCCCCATACCACCCCTTAGGCCCAGAATCCACCTGGCCCTATGGTCCTGGGCAGGCCTTCCAATCCCAGCCCCTTGCATGAAGTAAAAAAGAAAATGTGTTATATCTGACCACTGTCCCCCCCATGGTCCATCCTCTCCTCCTTTATTCACATCCCCACCCCTTCCCCCTGCTCCCCCCTCCTTCTTACTCCAGTTGTCTATACCCCATTGAGTATATTTGCTGTTTCCTCTCCTAGCCATCTCTGATGAGAGCAAAGGTTCTCTCATTACCCCTTGCTTCTCCCCCTTCCATATCATTGCAATAGCTCATTGTAATAAAAAAAAAATCTTATTATGTGAAATATCTTGGACTATTCCCCCTCTCCTTTTTCTTTCTCCCATTCCATTTCCCTTTTTTTCTATTGACTCCATTTTTACACCATATTTTATCTTCGAATTCAGCTTTCTCCTGTGCTTCAACTATAAAAGCTCCCTCTACCTGCTCTATTAACTGAGAAGGTTCATATGAATATTATCAGTATCATTTTTCTATACATGCAGTTCATCCTCATTAAGTCCCTCATATTTCCCCCCTCTCCTCCAATTTCCATGCTTCACCTGAGTCCTGTATCTGAAGATCAAACCTTCTGTTCAGCTCTGGCCATTCCAAAAGGAACCTTTGAAATTCCCCTGGTTCATTGAAAGTCCATCTTTTTCCCTGGAAGAGGACATTCAGCCTTGCTGGCTAGTTCATTCTTGGCTGCATTCTAAGCTCTTTTACATTCTGGTATATTGTATTCCAAGCCCTATGAGCTTCCAATGTAGTTGCTGCTAAGTCCTGTGTGATCCTGACTGCAGCTCCACGATATTTGAACTGTGTCCTTCTGGCTGCTTGTAATATTTTCTCTTTGACTTGGGAGTTCTGGAACTTGGCTATAATATTCCTGGGGGTTGGTTTTTTGGGATTTCTTTCTCATGGGGATTGGTGGATTCTGTCCATTTCTATTTTGCCCTCTGCTTCTAGAATATCAGGGCAATTTTCCTGTAGTAATTCTTTGAAAATGATGTCAAGGCTTTTTTCCTGATCATGACTTTCAGGTATTCCAATAATTTTTAAATTATCTTTCCTAAGTCTGTTTTCCATATCAGTTGTTTTTTCAATGAGATATTTCACATTTTCTTCTAATTTTTCAGTTTTTTGGTTTTGAAGTATTGATTCCTGATTTCTGGTAAATTCATCAATCTCCCTGAATTTTATTCTTTGTCTGAAGGATTTGTTCTCCTCAGAGAGTTTTCTTATCTCTTTTTCCATCTGGCCAATTTTGCTTTTTAAAGCATTCTTCTCCTCAATAACTTTTTGAACTGTTTTATCCATTGGACCTAAGCTGTTTTTTAGCATGCTATTTTCTTCACCATTTTTTTGGATTTCCTTGACTTAAGCTGCTGACTTCATTTTCATGTTTTTCCTGCATCTCTCTCATTTCTTTTCCCAGTTTTTCTTCTAACTTCCTCATTTGATTTTCAAAGTCTTTTTTGAGCTCTGTCATAGCCTGAGCCCAATTTCTGTTTTTCTTGGAGTCTTTAGATGCAGGAGCTTGTGCTTCCTCATCTTCAGAGTGAGTATTTTGATCCTTCTTGGGCTCATTTGCAAAATATTTCTCAATAGTCTTCCTCTTATTTCTCTGCTTGCTCATTTTTCCAGCCTGGGCCTGGTTTGGGGTGCTTCTTGAGCTTTTGGGACACTCCCACAAGGGTCTCAGTGTGTGAGGCTCTGTCCTCCCTCCTGGTCTGTGAATGACCATAAGTGCCTCCCTCTGCCACGGGGTTGAGGTGGGAGGGCCCTGCTGTTATATGGGGGGGGGGCCTAGACTGGGATCAGGATCTGAATATGATCAGAGCCCCAGAGTCCTATTCCAGGGGCAGAGGACAGAGCTCGGCAGTCTCTCTCTCTTCACTCCCCTCCCTCAGCTCAATGGGCTCATGCCCTGGGGGCTCCTGCTTCCCCGCTCTGCCTGCTTCTGTTTCAGGGTCTGGGCTGCTGAAAGACCAAGCTGCTGGCTGTGTGCCCTGAGGGCTGGGCTCCACGTGCTCACTCTGGCAGAGGTCCCCTGCTGTTCCCCCACTTTGTGCCTGGTGCTCCCCGGGGTGCAGCTCAGGAGACTCTCCTGTTGCTGTGAGCTGCAGCTCCCAGTGCCCTGGGGCTGCCTCCGGGAGGCTGAAGTTCTTTCGCTCTGGAGGGCCACCCCTCCGGTGGGCTGCCCGTCTGACCCTGGGGAGCAGAGCCTTTCTGCTCTTTTCCAGGTTACCTTGAGTAGGAGAACTGCCTCACTGGGTCCCTTTGTGGGTTCTGTCTCTCGAAAGTTTCATTATAGTCCTTAGCTTATGAGTTTTATGAGAGAGCTCCTAAGACTTGATCCCTTCTTGTCGCCATCTTGGCTCCGCCCCCCTGTAGTAATTCTTTGAAAATGATTTCAAGGCTCTTTTCCAGATCATGATTTTCAGGTATTCCAATAATTTTTAAATTATCTTTCCTGAATCTGTTTTCCATATCATTTGCTTTTTCAATGAGATGTTTCACATTTTCTTCAAATTTTTCATTGTGTACTGATTTCTCATAAAATCAGCAACCTCCCTCAGTTCCATTCTTTGTCTGAAGTATTTGTTTTCCTCAGAGAGCTTTCTTATCTCTTTTAACATCTGGCCAATTCTGCTTTTTAAAGCATTCTTCTCCTCAATAACTTTTCTGAACTGTTTTATCCATTTGACCTAAGCTGGTTTTTAACATGTTATTTTCTTCAGCATTTTGTTGGATCTCCTTGACTAAGCTGCTGACTTCATTTTCATGTTTTTCCTTCATCTCTCTCATTTCTTTTCCCAATTTTTCTTCTATCTCCCTTACTTTATTTTCAAAGTCTTTTTTGAGCTCTGTCATAGCCTGAGCCCAATTTCTGTTTTTCTTGGAGTCTTTAGATGCAGGAGCTTGTACTTCCTGATTTTCAGATTGAGTGTTTTGATCCTTTTTGGGATCACAGGCATATATTTCTGAATGGTGTTCCTCTTTTTTCTCTGCTTACTCATTTCTCATGCCTGTGCCTGGTTTTGGGGTGCTTCCTGAGCTTCTGAGTATTATTGGAACACCCCCCCCCAACAAGGATTTCTGTGTGTGAGACTCTGTCTTCCCTCCTGGTCTGTGAATGACCATATGTGCACCCCTCTGCCATGGGGGGGGGTCCTGCTATTCTATGGGGATCCTAGGACCTGAATGTGGTCAGAGCCCCAGGGTACTGTTCCAGGGACAGAGGACAGAGCACAGTAGTCTCTCTCTCCACTCCCCTCCCTAGGTTCAGCATTCATGCCCTGGGGGCTCCTGCTTACAGGCTCTGCCTGCTTCTCGTTCCTGGATCTGGGCTGCCAGGGCCACACTGCTCACTGAGTACCCTGAGGGCTGGGATTCAGGTGTTTGCTCTGGCAGTGGTCCCCCTGCTGATCCCCCCAGTTGTGCTTGGTGCTCACAGGAGTGTAGATCAGGAAACTGTCCTCGCTTCTGTGAGCCATGGCTCACAGTGCCCTGGGGTTGCCTCCAGGAGGCTGAAGTTCCTTCACTCTGGCTGGCCGCCCCTCCAACCCCATGGAGCGGAGCCTTTATGCTCTTTTCCAGGTTACCTTGGGCTGGAGAACTGCCTCACTGCATCCCTCTGTGGATTCTGTCTCTTGAAAATTTAGAGTCCTTAGTTTATTAGTTTTGAGCGAGAGCACCTAAGAGACGATTCTCCCCTGTCGCCATCTTGGCTCCGCCTTGCAAAGAAACATTGAAGGTCAGACACAGGAGTCCAGAGAAAGGTAAATGTGAAAACAACCATAAGTGAATAAATGAAGATAACTTGTTTTTATTCTAATTGGCAGTTGTGTCTGCTCTGAACCCAATCATCATCAATGATCATGGAGGGAGTCTAATTAAACAGAAGATCAGAGAGTAGTTTTATTTTGTCTTAATGATGTAAAAGAAAAAAGGAAAGAGAGGAGACAAGGAATACACCAGAGGGGAAAGAGAGGGGAGTGATGGAGGAAATTATCTTATGTGATCAGGATACTCAAGAAGTCTATATAGAATAAAAGGATGGGAGAACAAATGACCTTTGAATCTTACTCTGCTCTGAATTGGTCAAAGGAGGGAAGAAGACACACTTAGAGCTGAGTACAGAAATAAAATTTCTTTCCTCAATAAGAAATTAGGAAGAATAAGAGAACAGGAAGAGAAGGAATAAGAGAAAAGGGAGACTAAGGGAGGGATTGATCATGAAAAAAAATTTAAGGATATACAAAAACAAACAAACAAACCAGGGAATTTTTTTGTGGTGACAAAGAATAGGAAATAAAAAAGATTTTCAATAAATTGTCTAATTACTTGAACAAATTATATTACATATATGATTGAATATTATTGTGCTGTAAGAAATTAAGAAAGGGATAGTTCCAGAAAAACTTGGGAAGACATATAACTGATGCAGAGTAAAAGGAGCAAGACCAGGAGAACAATCTGTAATGACAACAGTATTGCAAAGACAAATGGCTTTCAAAAAATTAGTCATTCTTGGATAAGTACGATGACCAGTTACTATTCCAGGGGACTCATAAGGAAACTTTCTGCCTACTTCTTGAGAGAGAGAAGGACTCAGGGTACAGATGATGCATAGATTAATTGATAGATAGATGAAAAGGAAAATATAGTTTACTTTGAAATTTAAAGATGTCCTCCATTTCTCCCCATTACAAACACGAATAGATAAGTAAAATAAATTCTCTCATTGACCATGTTCTAATATATATGTACATACATAAATATACTTACATGTATGTATACATGGGGGCAGTTAGTAGATTGAATGCTTGGGGTAAAGTCAGGAGGACTCATCTCTTCCTAGGTTCAACTCTTCCTGAGACACTAGCCATGTGACCCTGGGCAAGTCACTTAACCCTGTTTCCCTCATTTTCCTCATTTGTAAAATGAGGTAGAGAAGGAAAGGACAAATCACTCCAGTGTTTCTGCCAAGAAAATCCTAAATGGGGTCACAAAGAGTTAGATATGACTGAAAATGATTGAACAATAATGTTTTGTCCTTCATTCTCGAAGAAGACCACAACATCAGGGGAGGTGATGTCATGATAAGCAAATGACTTTTATTTGTATGAGGGAATGCTGTGCTAAGTCACCAGCCTCACTTTCTTCTTCAGACTCATCTGGGTCCAGTGGCCAGATGTGGATCAGGCCAACTGGAGATGGCCCTGAATGTGGGCAATCAGGGTTAAGTGACTTGCCCAAGGTCTCACAGCTAGTAAGAGTGAAATATCTGAGCTCACAGTTGAACTCCCATCCTCTTGACTCCAAGGTCAGTACTCAATCCACTGATTATCTGCTCTAGGGTTTTTGGGCTACATTTTCCTATGCAGAATTTATCATTCAACAGAATTAATGGTTTCCATATCAGTTTTCATAAGAATGTTGTAACATAGCCTAACAATTGCCTCTGTGTGTATAGGAATCCTCTCTGTGGTATTATAGAGGCAGAATAGTACAGCAGAAGGAGTCCTGAACCTGGACTCAGTTTCCTCATCTTTAGAATGTGTGTGTGTGTGTGTGGGGTAGATTAGATGGCTTCTGAAGTCTCTTTCAAACCTAGATCTATGATCCTATTTGTTGATTTAACTCTTCGTTGAAGAAAGCTTTCCCTTTCTCAGCTACCTCTGTGGGACCATCTGGCCTTTTGGGGGTGTGCAATTGGTCTTCTTTTCTCACTCACTTTCTCAGAATAAGATTGTGGGCTCAGGATGTTTATTTTGGCCACTTTTGGGGAGTTCTGTTTCACAACTCCTTAAATTCCCTTCCATGTTTCTACAGTGGTTACATAAGCAGTTTCAAAATCATAATTTGTTCCTTAAGCTTATTTTTCTCTTTAAATTCCTTAAATTATTAAGATTATCTGCTTTTCTGGGAAGTATTTGTGCTTTAAAGTAATTTAATTGTATACTGTGGGGAACAATCCAGGACTGTCTGGGGGACAGACTTAAAAAAAAACCTATTAAGGCTTTTCCCTCTTTAATTTCCATGAGTCTGCATTTCAGGGAAGAGAAAATCCCAGGTAAGAGAAAATGTGTCCATTATCCAGTTTACACAGATGTTGTGAGAATTCACAAAAGACTCTTTCTTACAATTCTCAGAGTTCCCTCCAAGAAAAGCATATGTTTTTTTTTTTTTTTTTGCAGAAATTCAGCACAGTCTTTTGGGAAAGGCTTGGACTATTCAATCAGACATGACCAGGTAATGAGACCCACAGAAAGGCCACGAGGCTCTTGTTCCACAATCACTGCCACTTATCCTGAAGCAGCTTTTTCAGTAGCACTATAGACCACTGGGGTCCAGAGGAATCTTTCCAGAACAGAGGTTTCAATATGCCACCCTTCTCTCAAACCTTCCATGGATCCCCTTTGCCTCTGGGATAAAATTCAAAATGTTAAGGTTGAGCCATAACAACAACAACAATAAATACTACAATTTGATATTTTCATGAAGCTTCAGAATTTACAAAGCACTTTACATATATTATCAGATTTTATCTTCCCAATAATTCTTTTTTTATTTGAGTTTTGACTTTTACAATTTTTCTCCCAATCTTACTTCCCTCCCCCCCACCCCTCCATGAAAAGCAATCTGTCCTTCTTTATTTTGTTTCCATGTTATACATTGATCCAAATTGAATGTGATGAGAGAGAAATCACATCCTTAAGGAAGAAATAAAAAGTATAAGAGATAACAAGATCAGACAATAAGATATCTGTTTTTTTCTAAATTAAAGGGAATAGTCCTTGAACTTCCCACTAATTCTGATGCTATTTTATTCCCATTTCATAGATGAGGAAACTGAGGTACATAAGAGTTTAAGTGACACAGTAAATATCTGAGGCAAAATTTGAAATCAGATTTTACTCCAAGGCCAATGATTCTAATTAAGAATTCTGGTATCTAGGACAGATTCATTTTAACTGGAGAAAAAGTACAATGTAATTACACCGGAGGAGTTGTCTGTTCTCCACCTTCACCCCTCTATCCCCTACCTCTTGGTCATATGTATGATTAAAAGACAGAATGGTTCCACAGAAAGTTTTAATTTAGGATCATAAGATATGAACCTAATTCTCCCCTCTATCATTTACTATCTGTAGAACCTTGGATAAGTTACTTAACACCTCTGGATCTAAATTTTCCTCATGAGGAAATTGAATTCTTTACCTTCTTATTTCTTTTCAAGCTCTAAATCTATGTGCTTCATTCCCTTGCTTTTGTTCCCAGGTCCAAAGGGAGTTTTTGAATGGATATCACAAAAAAGAATTGGACTTCTAGCCTGATCCCTCTTATGAATTCTAATAATTGGTCATGATCTTTTGATGCTATTTGCAGATGACCTAAAGATTCAAAAAGATGTTGTTAAACCTTTTTCTAGCTTTTGAACCCATATTTACATACAAGGTCTTTCTCTGCTATCCAATTTAAATTGACAAACCTTTATTAAGCTTTGTATTAACCTTTATTAAGCAGCTGCACAGTGCTAAGTGGAGTGAATTTTTTTTTTTTTGGTCTTTTGCACTGGTGGTGGGAGCGCCTAGTGAGATAATCCTCTTTACCAAAGCATATCTGCCATTGTTCATCAACTAACAGTCTTAGAGAGTTGCCAGAGAATACTGGATAGTTGAGACTTGCCCTTGCGAGGAAGTTAAGTGACAGAGAGGTTGCGACTAAGCCAATATGTATTACAGAAAGCACTTGAATCTTGACTTTTTGATTTCAAAGACAAATATGAATTAGTTTCTGTGTCCAAGGTGTTGAAGGTCTACTGCTGTTCTCTGTTATCTAAACTTGATTGAATAACACCATGTCTACTGGCCTGACCTTGGTTGTTTTAGTCCATCATTAATCAATTTTTTTTGAGTACCTAGTATGCAACTGGTCTGGCTGCTGAGAAGGGAAATGTCTTTAGGGGTGTTTGACAATCTGGAGGCCTGACAACATGAAGACTGGTTCCAGATTCCAGCTTGGAAAGTTTCAACCCCTTGCCTGATCCAGGAAGGGGGAAATTCTTCATAAGAGAATTTGTCTGTGCTCCTTCTTCAATGATAGAAGGTTGCCCAGTGCACCCATCTGCTGCACATAGGATTGATAAATGAGACCTGGCATCTACCTTGGAAGTCATCATAGTCTTTGCTGCTGACATATTAAGGAGAACATCAAAGTAATGTCCCCATTCACTTGAGTGCCTCAGGATAAGGAGATCTTCTTTGCAGTTTGAAGGTAACTGAGAAGCTACTTTCAAAGAAAGCATCAGTCCTTAGATGTATGTAATGCAAAGAGATGTCATGGCATTCTTTCCTCAACAACTGAGCATCTGGGTAAACTCATCCTGTTTGTCATCGGTAACCATAAACAAGAAAATCCATCTTGAATCTACTATGAAGTAGGCAAAATATACTATTTGATGAACAGAACAAAAGATTTCACAATTAACTAAGGTTGTTAAGGACAACCTTCATCTTATTGAAGTAGTCTCTCCTTTCATGTTCATAACTAGCTAAAAGTTTTCTCCCAAAAAAGAATGAAAAGTAAGGGCATTCTTCATTTGGTACACAGAAGTTGATCTCTTTGGGGAAGATTTCAATTGTGATCTGGAGATGCAGGATAAGCTAAGGAAAGAGATATTTGAAAGTTCTTTCAGTCATTACTATTGATTCTAAATTTCCTTATCCTTGGATAAAAGAATATTTGATAGAATGATGCTGTCAGAAACCATTCAGTCTCTGTGGTCAGGCTGACCTTACTTTGTAAGATGAACAGAGATGTTCAGAAGAGTTTAAAACCATAAGCCTTCAAGCTGTGGGAAACTGTAGAGAGAGACACTATATAGTAATTATTCAGAACATTAATGGTGTTAGGACTCCTCTGCTAAATGAGTGAGTGAATTAGGTTTATCTGTCCCGGGCTCCAGCCAAAAAATACAAAGAAATTCTTTTGTGAATAGCCATTCACAAAATTTAACAATTGTTCATTCTTGGTTTTAAAAGTCTGCTTGCATGAATAATTTTCTCATCTTTATGCAGAATTTTTCCACATTTTTGTTGACTAAAATATTACTAATCTAATTTCCTATTAAAAAACTCATTTCCAGCATTGCGGAGCTGAAAGGTGCTACCAACCATTTACTCTTCAATTTACATACAACAAATCCTGTAATCTGATGGGGGCTTTCACACAAGGGTGGCTGCAAGCAATTACATGGGCAAAGAAATATTTTAGTCCAAGGCTCTGCACTGTGTTAATTTCATCTGTTGAATTCCCATTGAGATTTTGCCTATTCTTAAATTGCCTATTGAAGTGGATTTAGAAAAAGGAAGTCCACCAAAGATCACAATTCAATGTTTTAATGCTGTTTGTGCTCTAATATTTTCTTTTTAATTATACTTTGGGAAATTGGGGTTTATTAGAAAGAAACAAAGGCACTAGTTCAGAATAATTTATTCTTTTCTTCTCTCCCCCAATCTCACTCACTACCCTGACAAAGGAGAACATTCTTCAAGTGAAGTCTAAGTTTCTAATAATCTGGGGGTACATGGGCTATTACAACTGGGCTCCAACTCATATGAATGGACACTGATCTTTTCTGGAATGAGATTAGAGAGCTGAGTGATTGTTGTTAGGTAAACAACAGAGGAGCAGCTTCAAGTAAGGAAAGCTTAGTTGTGATCAGCAAGGTAAATATGTATTAAGTATCACCACCACCATCCAACTCCTTGACTTTGTGCACAAGCTTTTCCTTACTCTTATAATGGAGGCAAGATTAATTTGTGAGAACCCCCAAGACTAAATATTCAAGGTTATCTTTTGATTGTGACTCACATGCACTAAAACACACACACACACACACACACATGCCTCTATCAATAGACTTACTTTTATTATTCAACTGGAACATTCATCTTTTCAAAAGAAAGCTATATATACAATACATATATGTGTGTGTGTGTGTGTGTGTGTGTGTGTGTATACCATACAAATTGTACAAGTAGGTCCTGATTAATACAAATAACAAATCCCCTTAAGTTGCATGTATTTGAATTTGACATTCAAAGTAAAAATTATGTAAAATATGTTTATTGGTTTCCAGTCCAACAGAAATAATCTGTGCAAAATTTGAATAATGGGATCACTTTAGGGGATTCATTATTTATACTAATTGGAATCTAGTTATAATAAAAGAAGGGAGAACATATTTTATCCATAATCCTGAGGGACACTCTTCCACAGATACAGACAACAGCCATGGGAAGAGTGGACACACTAACCAAATATGTAGCAGATACCACATACACAAAGGACATATATATGTACCTGTGTTCAGTGGTAACTCATATCTTTGCTGCTTCAGCCCACCAGAATTCTCTGGTGATGTCATTGCTTGTTGCATACTGGTTTTGATAGGTATGCTCCTGATAGGCAGTGCTTCTCTGGAAATAATGGTTCCTAAACTTCTCTGCTCCATTCTACCCCTTCCCTACAAAAGGAGAAGCCTCTGACCTCTCTTTCTGACAAAGACTTGAGTTTTTGCTCTTTTAAGGAAAGAGAATTTTTGAACATATTCTCTTCAGACCAGGAAAAGCTCTTTAGCTTTTCTCTCCATATTTAAATATCAGATCTCAAAGCAGTCTTAGTTATACATTATTTTTTCCTCCAGAAGAACTTTGCCTCTATATTGAAACTAGAACATAGAACTGTCAGCCAAGTGGAACTTCGCATATTTTCCATGTTTTTGACTCTCTTTCTTGTTCTTAAGGTTCAATATTTCTATTTTAATCCTTTACATGAGTTAAGCTTAAAAAGTCCCCTTTAACTTCCACCAGTTTCTTATTGCCAACTGGATCTTATAGCAAATTGCCCGTCTGCTTGGTTCTGAGATTCTGTCCTTTTTCTAATCTTTTTCTAATCAAGATCCTCTGTATTTCCCGTGCAATTAAAAATATGTGAGGGGTGGAGGGAGACAAGAACAATAACTGCCCCCCAAAACCCAAACCCGCAAATACAAGCATTGCCATAATTAGTGAACTCATTTATGAAGCTCTTACAACATGCTAGCATGAGAAGCATTAAAAAAGAAGCTCCACCTCACTCTTTTGTTCCACCTTCCCTACCTTTATTTTATAAATGACACATAACACACATATACCTACATATGACCACACACATGTCATATATAAATATATGTGTGTATGTATGTAGATATGTGTGGTCAGCAACAATCCTTTTAGGTAGTTTGCTGACCTATATCTGTAAGTGAAATAGGATAAGAACTTTCCACTTCAGGTTAAATTTCCACACTATCCCTAATTCACTCCTGATTTGTTTTTGACACTATTCTACTCTTTTTTGGCACTGTCTTTCCCTATCCT
The DNA here is from genome assembly GCF_037893015.1 of Macrotis lagotis. Lineage (NCBI taxonomy): Eukaryota > Metazoa > Chordata > Mammalia > Peramelemorphia > Peramelidae > Macrotis > Macrotis lagotis. The sequence goes on along the minus strand of NC_133664.1, from coordinate 72,674,929 downwards.
TCCACTGGCCCCTTTTATCTGAGTCATCCAACACTTTTCTTTTCCCATCATCATCCAAAGTCCATTTCGATTTGCATTGATTAGTTCTCTGAAACTTTTCATTCCTGTTTTATCATGTGTCATTCTCTCATGCCTCTGAATTCCTAGGCTCTGACCTAAAATATATCAAAAGATTTGAGATCTTATTGATGAGGATCAACCCTCTCCCTAGGTCCTCTCTGATGCTTTTCAATTTCATGAGGTTGCTAGGACATTTCCATCACTTGTTGTGAAGTCTTATGGTAATGATGGAGGGAAAGGAAGAGACAAGCATTTATTATTTAGAATTATCATGTAGGCAGGCGGCTAAGTGGTATAGTGGATAGAAGCTGGACCTAGAGTCAGAAAAATCTGAAGTCATATCCAGTTGCAGACAGGAGTTTTATGATTTTGGGCAAGTCACTTAATTGGTTATGAATGTGGTTATAACTGGAACGACTGAACAACAAATGTGCTAGGCATGGTCCTTTATAAATATTATCTTATTTAATCCTCACAATAACAATATGAAGTAGATGGCCTTAACATTCCCAGCTAGGAATACAGCTAGGAAAGGTCTGAGCTAATTTTAATTCAAGTCTTGATTCTAGAGCCAGTGATCTGGCCACTGTATCACCTAACCACCAAGTTAGTCATTGAATAGATGAACCTTATTCAATTCAATTATTATCTATTAAAAGAGAGCTTTAACAAATAGCTAGGTTGATAGACCCCATTTGGATTGTAAGCTCCTTGAGGGCAGGGGCCCTCTTTTTGTATTCTCAGGGCTTAGAACATTAGTCTGTATATTGTAGGTACTTAATAGATCTTTATTCATATAACTGATATTATCTATCACCAAGTTCCCACATTTCTACTGAGTAGGAATTTTTAGAAGTCACACATTTCTGGCACCATTTTCAAGAATACAGTTAATTCCAAGGCAGGGTGTAATGTTAGAGAAGAACATTAATGGAAGTCATAATATGTTTACCAAAGAGAAAAAAATTAAGAAACATTCCATCTGTATTATTAATACTGCTTTCTCAGACTAATTTTTTGGTTTCTTGAACAGAGAATATAAAAGCCAGGGAATGTCTCCATCAATTCTGTATTTGTATTGGTGCCCATAGAGATACCCATGTTTGTAGCTGCTGAGTTTGGAGGCCTCTACACTGGACCAGACTCAACATGGTGTGATCTGACCCCAATATCTCCCCTATAATTCTAACTTATATAAGTCAATGCCTGATGTACCATTATTACTCATTTATTCTTTGGGATATTTTAGTTTTTCAAAAAATCCCTAATAAAAGAGGAAAGTTTGGGTTCATAAGTAATAAAGCATAACCAAAAAAAAAACAACTTCCCTCTCTCATAAGAAGAGTTTTCCAAATGTCACTTGAGTTGAGTTGGGGGTACTTGGAGTCCTCTCCTTTCCACCCCACCTCCAACTGGAGATCTCCCAGTAGAGGCAGTTTGGCCATTTGTCAAGAATAATGTAGAAAATATTTTTATTCATTTAAGGATTAGATGGGTTTTTGGGGTCCGTCAAACTCTGAAATACAGATAAGACTTTTTTTATCAGATAGATCTCCAGCCCAGACAGTTAGATGAGTTCAATTCTGAGATACAGGGGGGAAAAAGGTATCTGGGTCCAATATGTGTATGATATAAGGGTTGTTGGTGGGGTGGGGAGTGGGGAGGAAGGATAAAAGGAGCAAAGAAATTCTTCCTTCTCCACAGTTTTTCTTAGAACTCACTCCCAAATTGAGAGAGGGACTGTGATTCTGAGTACTGGGGGATACTCCAGGGGGACCCTAAGTTCTCTGAGTTTAAATATAAATGTGGGATCCAATGTTTCAGTATTATAGAAATCTGTGGAAGGTGTTTTGAAAAGGCAGTTGTGAATTAGGTGGCCTTGAAGGGTCTATTGCAGGCTAATCAGATCATATCCAAGGGCTTAGAAATTGGGAACCCTCAGGAGGGATATGATCTAGTTGTGGGAAGTCCTTCAGAGAAGCAAGAGAGTGGCAAAGGTCAGGGTTGAAGGACGTATGTTTTTATTTGAAGACTGCCCCTGAATTTTACTCCTTGGATGATAGAAATGGAAAGAGAAACTCTGATCCATCCAAAGTATTATATGAATGTTATGAATGTGGAACAATAAGAATCTTGGGTTGTAAAATAAACTTTCCTTTTTTTTTTTTAAAGGTTTATGCAGGGCAATGGGGTTAAGTGGCTTGCCCAAGGCTAGGTAATTATTAAGTGTCGGATTTGAACTCAGGTACTCCTGACTCCAGGGCCAGTGCTCTATCCACTGCGCCACCTAGCCGCCCCTAAATTTGATTTCTTTTGGGGGGGGTAAATCTTTATGTCTCATCTTTATTTTTTAAAATGTTTTATTGTTCAGTAATTTTTAGTTGTATCCAATTCTGTTGGGGGCTTTCCTGGCAAAGTTACTCAAGTTGTTTGCTATTTTTTTTCCTCCAATTCATTTTACACATGAGGAAACTGAGGCAAATGGGGATTAAATGACTTGCTCAAGGTCACAAAGTTAGAGTCTAAGGTCATATTTGAACTCAAGATGAGTCTTCCTGTCTCCATGTTTCAATAATGCTTAAAAAAGAATTCAGATGACCCTGTTGTCATTTCCAGTCTTCCCTACCTCTTGAAACAAAGAGGAGTAATTAAAGCTGAACCACTCTATCTTCTTAGCCTCAGATAATTCTGAACAATATTATTTAGAATATCTCCCACTTATGCATGATTAAACTTCATTGCTCTTTATATAAAGATAACTACTACGGCAGGCATTAACATGCTATTTTATAGATAAGGAAACTGAGATTTCCCCAGAGGTGAAGAGACTGTTGGGGAGTCACTCCCTGAGTCCTCCCCGCATAAAACCAGGCCTAGGATGCCATTGCTTTGTCCCTACCCCCTCTCCTTTTTCCTCTTGCTCAGTTTGAGGGAGGGGAAAACTGTAGCAACCCAGACGTTAACTTGGGTTTCAGAGTCCTGCTGAGAATCACAAAGCTGGGGGACGTGGGGATCCTACACTCCAGTATAGAGAACACAAACTGCCATTTCTGTTAAACATCTCTTCCTCGAAATTCTGGCCAAAGGTATACATTGTTCCTTTATCATTTTTTCCTCATGAGAGGTTTCAATTCCATCTACCCCATGGGGCTCCAATCCTCCCCCAGTGTATGAGGTTGACAGTGAGGAGGATTACTGGAAATCGCTCAGACAGTGTCCAAAAGCCTTTCCAACATGTTTCTCCCCCTCAAGGCTTAGTTGCCCCCCCCCCCACCTTGCATTATCAAGAAGCTGAATTCCATATCTGACCACATAATCAAACAGGCTCCCACAAAGAGCCACCTCAGTTACTTCCCTTTGACCAGATGTCACTTTGGGAACACTTTTAACTTAATTTTTTCTGACATTTCTCAGAGGTGCTGGAAGATGCCACAAAGGAGCAGACCAGCTTGTTCCTTGCAAAACACCCTTGAAAGGGAACATTTAGAATGATTTCTCTTTAATCTCTGCCATTCCCCCTCCGATTTGAGTGGAAGGAGAAGGCAAATACTAGAGAAAGAAGAATAAGAAAACATTGGAATTCCAGACAGCTTCATCTAACAAACTTTAAGGTTGGATTTGCCAGTTGGATATTGGATCCAAATTCACCCCTGGACTGCAGATATCTTTCCAAGCATGAAATTTGGACTGGGTTCTTGCATTTTCTTTTCACTATTGCATGAGACAAAGCCTATCACTCCGGTTTGGCATCTCTGAAGTACAGTCCCCTGGCTTTCTTCTTTCTCTACTGGGGAATTTTGGCTTCCCTTTCTGGACTTCGTATCGTGGAAATGTAGAATTTGTTTCTGCACACATGCTTGGGAGCCTTTGGGGACTATACTCATGAATAACATGACAACAGAGGAAATAAAAAAAATTAGGAAATGTTGGCAACCCAAGAGACCCTTTCTTGAAGTTCCCATGAAGAAGTGCCCATTAGAGAAATATAGTGATGAGGAGGCTCAGCCTAACGCTGAAGTAAGAGTGAGGCTACTACAGTGCAGATTGCAGAGGTTGGGAACTTGCTTCCCACAACCCCGTTCCTGAGTCAATAGGAGCTAAGCCAGAAATATGAAGGACTAGACTTCCAGGAATACATGGATGGAGACCAGGAAGAATAGGCTTGAGCCTGGGCACAAGAGGACATACTGTGCAGATTGAACTACCCCTCCCTCTAGGGCTTTCTATTTCTCATCAACATCTCTCTTTGAAAAAAAAGCAAATTTTACATGCATACATATATATATATATAATTAATAAGGCAATACTATTTAAATAAATATTAACATTAATTATTAAATAAAAACAATACTATTTAACAAATATATACATTTTAATATATAAATATATATTCTTCTTTGAAAGCTTTATGTATGTGTGTATGTGTGCGTGTCCATGTATACATTCTGAACCTTGATCAGAAACTTTTGTAAAGTCCCCTCCATAGCTTCTGACAAGGGGTGTTGTCTGTATGTGGAAAACTACACTCTCTGCTCCAAAGCTGAAGGGGATCAGGAGGGGAAGGGGAAAGGAGACAGGTTTAGAAAGGGCCTTCACTTCAATTCTACACAAATCTGAGTTCCTACTATGTGCACGGTCCTGTACCAAGTGTGGGAAAACAAAGGCAAAGATAAGTCCTGGTTCTCCAGGAGTTTAACTTCTTTAGAAGGAATGTAACTTGTACACAAAAGTGTCCCCTGTGCTCCAGTTTCAGTATTAAAGGGGCCAGGTTTTTCTTGTATTTTCTGGCTCACTGCCCCTACTCCACAGTTCTGATGAAATACTGTTAAATCAAGCCTGGCTGAAATCTAAAAACTATTTTCTCTCCAAAATGATTAGCAGGGTCAATTCTGGAGTAGGTGCTCCATAGACAAAGTAGCTATTTATTTCTTTGACCACAAGACATATGCTTAAAACTATTTATAAATGCACATTAACAACTATTTAACATGTGAGAGTAATGCAATGCCTATTATACTCTCTTGGTGGTAAAAGCAACTTTCTTGGACTGTTAAACATTTAGTTCGCATTCATTTTAAAACAAATCACAAGGTCCAGATGGATCTGTTGGCCGATTGGAGCATACCTTGTGATTTCTTAATCCATCGTTTCACCCTTCTGGCCACGGTCCTCTTCTCTTCCAAGAAGTCATTGTGAAAATCACCTCGATGAAGGCAACTAGAATACACCTCAGACACTCTCAGTCTCCTTAAATTTAGGGGGTGACTGCCAAGACTGAAAACAGCCAAGACTCAAGATCTCTGTTCAGCCACCTGTGCTCGGGGAAGGAAATGTAAAAACAGAAGCTTCATCCAGGTCCTTGAGGTCCAGTTTAGGGCTAGCTTAGGCTAGCACTTGTTTGGGATGTCCCAGCCATGCAGCTTGGCTCCATGTGCCATTGCCCACTTGTTATTTAGAGCCCAACTCATTTCCCCTAGAACTCCTTTTCAAAGGAAAGAGAGTTCCTAGTCATCATAAATCTATTACCTCCCTTCACAAATATGCTTCTGTACTGGGCAGATCTGTTTACATGTGGATAGGTTTGTTAATATGATAGATGAGGGGTGAGTGGGAAGCAATAGAACTGATATTTTTAACAAACATGCTTGAGTTTAAACATCCACCTGAGTGTTGTGCTTCAAAGAAGTCGTCCTAGGAAGCTCTGGAAATTTCTCCAGCTGTGCTGCGATGACTCTAAACTCATTCAGGGATCCTCTTTTGCAATTGCCTTTGGTCTCAACTTATGAGACCAAGAAAATTGGTCTCATTATATCTTAGGCACACTTCATTCTCCTCTCCCAATCCCCCAAGCAGTTTGACCCAGTTTGATTGTCTACTTTATTCACCAGGCTTGGTTACAAATTACTTCTAGCTGCTTCCCAAAATCAAACTCATCTTTAAAGAATGATGATGTGCCACCACTGAGCAGAGTCAAAACAATATACTGTGCAGGCTTGGGAGGCAAGTTCAAAAGAGGAATTTCCCAGATGTTTTGAACACTGCTGCTATTGTAGGAATCAGGATGCTATAGGATGGTGGAAAAGGGATGCTTGTGGGTGGTTCTGTTTGAAATTTCAGGAGGAGACAAGGCAGACCACTATACAAGCAATGATGTTCTAATGTTTGCTTGTTTTTTTTTTTTTAAAGCAAACACATGAGCAATCAATAAGCATTTTAGTACCTATTATGTTCTGGTTTTTAATATATCTGAATGATTGTTGTCCACAGCACCCCACTCAAAACTCAACCTGTCGTCTGTCCTATACTTGTAGAGGGCAGGGGAAGGTATTCTCCATCAGCAAAGAAAGGGTATGACAACTGGGAGATGTATAAAAGATATTTTATATACCCCATGCCATCTCTAGAAATCGCCGTGCTAGTAAATAGCACTCTGATAAGTGCTGTGCTAGGAAATGTTTAACATTTGGATCTACTTTAAAAAAAATTCTGAGGACACACTGTAATCTGCATTATTGATATCTTTCATCATTTTCTTAAATCTGGAAAATTAAATTAAATTTAGAAACAATTAGATCCTATTATAGTGCTTATTTAATACCCTAGGTATAAAAGCTCACAAGGAAATGTTAACAATCGGCTTCCTTCAACTAGTTTAATCTAGCTTTAGAATACCCTTCCTTCCATCCCTTATTGCTTTCCTTCAGGATCTCTCCAGGTTCTGGTTATACTTTCTTCATGTGGATTCCAGACTGCTCTTCTCTGAAATGATAATGAATTAGATTGCTGATAGCATTAGTTGGTTCAGCAGCCTGACTAGTCTGAAATTGTTGTTAGTTAGAAATTGTTGGAGTGGCATAGGGATTGGGGCTGGATTTACCAAAGAAGACAGTGGCATGAGTTAGTGGTGGGGTACCATGGGAAGGCAAGATAATTTGGAACAAATTGAAAATATTATCACTTCCTGGAAAGATACATTTCAATGAAGATGTTTCAGACCACTGATGAACGCAAACTTACCACAATGAGTGCTCATGAAATGGACCAAAGATAGGATTTATTATAGCCTAACAAAACTAGTAACAAGGTGGGGACAGCAACTTGTTCCAGGACCATTTCTGATTTCCATTGGAAACAATGACAAGAATAAGAGACATGATCACAATCAGCAAAATTTGTATCATGGTTTTAAGTTTATAGAGTTTATAGAGTTTACATCTATGGAACACTGACCATTAGACAGGACTGTTACATTGTTCTCAGTGATGGGTTTGATCCTATAGGGTCCACTACAAATTTATGTTATCTAATCACAACTCTTACTCGAGGCTCCAAGAACTGTAGCAAGCACAGTGTCCACAATCTGGTAAATCATCTCAGCAGATGGGCTAAATCAGGGTGAGTGTAACTGCCAGACTTCAAACCTATTGGTAAGTTAGGGGGGTGTCTACCCCAAGTATGTGAAGACTTCTCCCCACACGATGGGCAGATGAGAACAATTTGTTCCAAAAAGTGACTGAAGCAGACAGTGTGGAGAGCTTAGAGCTTGGTCAGACACAGACAGTGCACCCTGAGCCATTTTTAGTCTTTGTGACTTTTGTCCTGTTACTAGACTTTGATGACCCTGGAAGAGAGAATGAGGCTGATGACTTGTGCAGTTCTGCCTCACCTAAATCCAATTTACACAAGTCAAGATATAGGTCCTCTTCGAAAACAAAGGAAAACAATGGCACCTACCACAATGCCTAGTGCTTCATATTGATTGATTGGTTGGTTCCTAAGTCTGAAGGGGTCTTCTAATCACTACACAATACTGCCTCTCAGAATTATATATTTATATCTATATTTTATATCTATATCTATATGCACACAATAAAGCAATTTGGGAATTAGGGATGAGGAGGGAAAATATTTCCAATTGGGTTAATCAGAAAAGATCTTATGTAGGAGGTGGCATTTGAACTGAGCCTTAAAATAATTTTTCCTTGAGAACTTTTCTAATTTAAGAGTAAGGAGTGAGGGTGACAGGAAGTTCTGATTCAGACCTTGGAATCTGAATTTTCTGCTAATCTGGTGGTTTCCCTCAGTCTCCACAATAATATTGTTTTAGTTGCTAAGAAACCCTCTTTTAATTGTACATTGGGTCAAATAGCTATAGTATGAACTATACCATGCAAATATTAGAAAAATAGCACAATAATGATCAAGTAATTTATTTTACAACCGAAATATAATAGTAAAATTAGTGTGATACCAGATTTCTTATTTAATATGATGAAACATTAATTCCTGATTTCAAATCTAAGGCCCTTTCTGGTTTATGACATAGTCATGTAGCTTGATTCCTATCTAAATACCTGTGAATAATTTTTAAATGTAATGATATTTGATGGATTATTATTAGAGTAAGCTCTTCTACCCAAAATCTAAACCTATACTTCCTTTTTTCTTTCTGTGTTCCTGTTTCACTCAGTCTCTTTCTGCTACCTTTCTTTCTCTCTGTCTATCTCCCTCTGTCTCTCTCTGTCTCTCTCTCTCACACACACACACACATACACACACACACGGAAATCTTCAATCACTCCGTTTAATCTTCCATTTATTTTCATTTTTAATCTCTCATTTAGTGCCTCATTCTAAAATACAACTCTAGGGCTCTCTCTACCATAAAATAATTATAAATTTAGAACTTAAGGGACCTAAGAGGCCCCCTTCATTTTTATACACAAGGAAGCTAAACCTCAGGGAAGTTATTTAACTTGGCCAAGGTCACACAGAAAGTAAAGCTCAAACAAACATAGAATTTGACCCTTGGTTCCCAAAATCTAGAGTCAGTATGCCTATTTTTCCTGTACTTTCTTTGCCTCTGACATTTCCCATAAACTATTACCCAATTTCTCTTCTGCTTTACTACCAATATCAAGAAAGAACAATCAAGTCTTGATGCCTCCTCTTTTGATCTACCCTTTTTCATTCTCTGCAATTTGACTTCTCAAACAGTCTATAGGGAATCCTTTCTTTTAAAATACCAATTATCCTCTCTCTCACAATTTCACAGAGCACTTCTCAATCCTTACTGTCTCTGATCCTTCTTTAGATTTTGATATCAGAGAACAGCCATCCTTCACAATACTTCCTTCTCCCATGGCTCCAATGATACTCCTTTAGTACTCTCTCTGTCAGCCTCTTTCAAGGACCCTCCTCCCCTAGATACCTTCCAAGAGACATATCCTAAGGTTCTGTCCTTAGTTCTCATCTTTTTGTTCCATCATGATAATCTTTTCCACATATTCTTTTTTAAATTTCTGAAATGAATGTGGTAATTCTTTATTCCTTACCTGTTTGAAAGTTTTCATTGATGTTTTATTTTTCCAAATACATGTTATGAAAGTTATTAAACATTCATTCAAATGCCTATGTATATTTTTAAGTTACAAAATTTCCTTCCACCCTCCCTTCCCACCCCCTCCCCTCAGTGGTGAACAGTCAGGTAATATTTTACATACACATTTGTGTTAAGCATGTTTAGAGATTAGTCATTTTCAGAATGAGCAATTAAGATTAAGGGAAAGAAAAACATAAGGAATATTTTTTTTAAAGTGAATATAGAGTTCCTCAGATTCTGAAGGATTTTAATTTTTTTTTGTTTTGTTTTTCTTCCTCTGAATGGGGATAACATTGTCTATAACTGGTCTAATACAGTTGTCCTAGCTCTCTGAACTGCTGGGAGGAGCTGCTTCATCTTATAATGTTGTTGATAATGTGAACATTGTTCTCTTGGTTCTGCTCCCTTTGTTCAGCATCAAATCCCACAAGTTATTCCATACTTCTCTGGAGTCCAACCATTTATGATTTCTTATAGAGCAATAATATTCCATAGTATTCATGTACCATAACTTGTTTAACCATTCCTCAATTGATGGGTATCCTCTCAATTTCCAGTTCTTTGCCACTACAAAAAAAGTTGCTACAAATATCTTGGAACATGTGGAACTTTTCTAATGTTTTTTATGATTTCTTCTGTATATATAGTGTTAGAATTGGAATTTCTGGGTCAAAGGATATGAATAGTTTTATTGCTCTTTGGGCATAGTTCCATATTGCTCTGTCCCTATCCTCTCACAACCTCTCCTACCTTGTTCACTTTCCCTTTTTCTAATCTTAGCCAATCAGATATGTGTGAGGTGATACCTCAGAATTGTTTTAATTTGCATTTCTCTAGTCTTTGGAGCGTTTCTTCATATGATTACATTTAGCTTTAATTTCTTCATTTGAAAACTGTCTATTCATAGCCTTTAACCATCTATCAATTGGGGAATGACTTACAACCTTATAAATTTGATGCAGTTCTCTCTATATATTTTAGAAATGAGACCTTTATCAAAATTCCTAGTTGTGAAGATTGTTTCCCATCTTTCTGCTTTCCTTCTAGTTTTGGTAGCATTGATTTTATTACTGTAAAACCTCTTTAATTTAATATAGTCAAAACTATTCATTTTACAATTTATAATATACTCTTTGGGGTCCTAAATTTGTTCTCTTTTCAAAGATCTGATAGATAGAATATTTCCTGGTCTATTAATTTATCTATGGTGTTGCCCTTTATGACTAAATCCCTGTACCCATTTTGACCTTATTTTGGTATAGGGTGTAAGATGTGGGTCTATACCTAGTTTTTGCCATACTGTTTTCCAGATTTCCCAACAATTTTTGTCAAATAGTGAGTTCTTATCCTAGAAGCCGATGTCTTTGGGTCTGTCAAACAGTAGATTACTGCAGTCATTTACTACTGTTTTTTTTTTTGAACCTCTCCTAATCCACTAATCCATTACTCGATTTTTTAACAAATTCTTGGTAGTTTTGATGACTGTCACTTTATAGTATAGTTTCATATCTGGGAGAGCTAGACTTTTACATTTTTTTTTGATCAGTTCTCTTGTATTTTTGACCTTTTGTTGCTCCAGATGAATTTTGTTACTATTTTTTTCTAGTTCAGTAAAATAATGATTTGGTATCTTAATTGGTATACTTCCAGATATTCTTAAGTACTTTCTTTCTCTTCCTGTCTTCCCCATTGCTCATATTAAAGAACAACTCCTAAGACCTATGGTCTCAGCTCACTAATCTTCGTTTATTCCTGGTGCATCACCTACTTTCATATTTTCAATCACTGCTTATTGATCGATTCCTAGACATGACTTCTGCATCCACTTACCTAGTTTCCATAAATTCTAGTTTCTGTTTCAGTTGCCTTGTTGAGTAGCTCTATTTAAATGTCCTGCTTTCAGGCCTGAGAACAGGTCACAGAGATTTCGCAACTCAATGCTAAAAAAAACCAGTATTCACACAGATTATCACAACCATAGTTAACTCTAAAGATAAATTAAAAAATAATAAAATGAAACTAAAGAGATAACCAAAGAAAAAAGCTTTCTTTATTCTTTTGGAGAAGGGAAACTAGACACATGTGCCGGGACCCCCCTCTAGTGTGGGCAAATCTCAATACTTACACTAATGGCTACACAGTTTGCTGTAGCCTTGACAATGAAGGTTAACAGCTCCTATGAGAAAAATTTGATTCATAGTATGACTTCATGTGTGCTGCAGGTTTGTCCAAGCTCAAGGACCACTTGATGCTGATATGAAACAATTCTGGGATTTTTCAGTGGTTGAGATCATCCAGAGGGTAAATGCAAAGGATTGTTGTTATGGCAAGCTCAAGGCTCAGCTTACTTGCTGGGTCTTAGCTCTGAAAAACTCCTAATAGTAAAAAAAAAGAGACAAATTAGAAAAAGAGGGGTGGCCTTGGCTTGGGAATTCTGACACTGCCAAAATATCCATGTCAACATATTTAAAATTATATTTTGAATTCCTTTACAAATCTGAATTAAGCTCTTTATATCCCTATTTTTGATGATGTTATCATTACTACCCAGGCATCAATCTTTTTTTTTCCCAGTTCTTTTGGTCTGTGGCCTCCTCTTCCTATCTCTACCTCTGGCATTCTGGTCCAAGTCCTGCTTGTAGTCATTTATAATGGTGGAATTTATACCTGCCCTCCCCTTCAGAGCATACATAAATGGCCTCTGACTACTTCCAGTAAGCCACTATGACTCATTAGTTAGTACTATGTACTGATAATTGGCCAGTGCTCCATGGTATCCTAAAGGGCGATCCCTGCTTCCCAGACCTTCTTCCTGGCTTTGAAGTACAAGAATGGATCTCTGAGATGTCCAAAGTATCTAAAGGCACATCTGTTGAGCTCTATCCCTCTTCACTCCTTGGAATAGCCTTCTAACTAATCTACCCACCTCCAGTCTTTTTCAATTTATCCTTTGTAGAACTGCTGAAATAATTTTCCTATTAAACAGATCTGGTCTTTTCTTTCCACTAGTGTCCCTTTAAAGAAACCCATCTGCAGTCAACCTTAACCACATTCTTAAATTTTACTCTACCTTCTTTCTCCTCTAGACATTTGCACAAAGAGGAATGTGACCTAGGGGATGGAGAACCAATTTTGAAACTGTAAAGACTTGAGTTCAAGTCTCATCTGTACGCTCCTTAATCTCTCACAATACATTTGTGTTCTTTTGGGACCTAAATCTTTGATTTCATTAGTGTTGGGAAAGTCCTTCTATAGAGGCAAATCAATTGCAGAGATCCTTGGGACATTCAAAAGTCAGATGTTTTTCTGATGAATAACTAATCTATACAGCTGTCTCATGTCTTTGCTAGAATTTGTCTCAGGCTTTTCTGGCTTCAAGGATAGCTTCTCTTTTGTGTGTCAGGCTTCCTATTATTTTAGACACACCCTCTGGATCATAGATTTAGAGCCAGGAAGGAACCTCAGATGTTCTGGTCCAATCTGCTCATTTTACATGTTTGGACCCATGGAATAGAAATGACCTGCTCAAGGTCATATAGGCTATAAGTAACAAAGCCCAGATTCTCTCATTTTTTCCATTTCTTGCAATTGCATTCCAGGTACAAGAAGTTTAACAAATATTTGTTGAATTGAATTAAATAACCTACCATGCTGATAATAGAAGATAATCTAAGAGCCATATTAGTTTTTTTTCAGGGTATTGAAATACTGTCACCTTATACAGACTATCTCCTTATTATGGATCTTTTCTCTTAATGCCTGTTTAGAGAAGCATTCTTGATTTTTTTTTAGTAAAACAGAGGTCCTGATTCAAGCTCTTTTAAGGAAAAGTACCTTTCTTTCAATTGAAAAGCAAAGATTAAAGTGTAATAATCCTAATAGCCATTACATCCCTTGTTATTCCACAATTGACAGAGACTGACTGAATCTCTAGGGCATTAGAAGGAAACTGGGGAGGGGGATAATTCCAGCCTAGAGTATTCTGATACAATTGATGTTTTCTTTCTTTAAATATAGGAGTAGGACCTTGCATTTTGGCTATGCAATTTGCTACTAAGAAGCATTAATGAAGAGGCCAGACTGGGTTCAAATTCATTTGCTAAGGAATCAGATAAGATAAGGGTCTAAGGCAACTTGAGAACATTAATTAGAAGGAGCCCCCCAGTAGATAACTTGTTTTTCACCTTAGTGGTCTGATAGCCAGTTGGAAAATAAGGCAATTTCAAATAATCAGTAATCAAGTAGCCATTGTGTTTCTTGAAGTAGATACTATCCCCAGGAGAGCCTCAGGTAAATCTGCTGAATTTACTTTACTAAGTAAGCAGAGATAAATGCAAAGATTCCTCTTAGGATTAGGAGATGTGGCCATAGCTACCAAAGATTCTTACTTTAAAGAATTCAGCCTCTTCAATGGTCTTTCTGTCTCCAAACTCTCCCCATGCTAGTTCACCCCTCAATTCTGCCAAAGTAATTTTTCTTAAGGGTAGATCTGACCAGGTTATTCTTCTATCTTCCAACTTCAGGTACTTCCTTTTATCTTTAGAATAAAATACCTCTTTGAAGAAACTTTTGAAATCCTATAAAACCTGGCTCCAGTCTACCTTTCTAGCTGAAATAGACATGATTTTTCCTCTGACACTATAGAACTCATTCCAGCCATGTGATCATGACCCATCATCCCCGTCTTTGCCATGTTTCCCTGGTCATCCTCCATGTCTGTAATGAATTCTCTCTTTACTTCTGTCTCCCTTCTCTTCATTTAAGATTGCATGGTGTCTGGCAGATAGTAAATGCTTAATAATGTTTTATCCATCTATGCTTTAATCTAAGATTCAGCCCAGGTACCAACTTCTGTATGAAACCTTTCTTTATCCCATTAATGGCTAGAGCCCTCCCTCCAACCCATCTTGTATCTAGCTTCTCTTTCTCTCTCTTTCTCTCTCTGTCTGTCCTCTTCTCTTCCCATCTCTCTCTCCCTTCTTTCTCTCACCTTCTGTCTCTCTGTGTCTTTGTCTTGGATCTTTCTGTCTTTGCTTCTGTCTCTCTCTGCCTCTCTCTTTCTCTCTTCTCCTCTCTTTCTTTTTTTCAGCTCTCATCCTTCCTCTCTTCTCTCCTTCCTGGCTCAATTTTTTTTAACTCTTCTATATGATTTTTTTAGTTTTTTTCAAGGCAAATGGGGTTAAGTGGCTTGCCCAAGGCCACACAGCTAGGTAATTATTAAGTGTCTGAAGCCAAATTGGAACTCAGCTACTCCTGACTCCAGGGCTGGTGCTCTAGCCACTGTGTCACCTAGCCGCCCCTTCTATATGATTTTTACACCTGCTGGTTGTCTTCCCCATTAAATCATTATCTCATTTTTCAGTAAGGACTATTTCATTCTTTCAACTTGTATCCCCACTAATAGACGCATAGTAGGTATTGATTTAACAAATATTTATTAACCACCAACTACAATTGCTAGACACTGGGGATATAAAGGAAAAGAGTGTGAATGAATAAATATGAAATGGGTCCTTTCCCTTAAGATACAACATCTAGAAAAAATAGTATCTGGCATAACTAAAATGTAGAGGAGAACATAAGATCATAGGAACAACTTATGAAAAGTACTATGAGAAATTCAAGGATAAGAGCTGGTATTTATACAGCTATTTCAGGCTTGGAAAATTTTTTACATTCATTATCTCATTGATCTTCACAACATCCTTTTTAGGGAGATGCTGTCATTTTTTTAACAGATGGATAAACAGAGGTTTGGAGGGTTTAAGTAATTCATCGAGTCCCATATATAACAGCTCTCTGAAGCAGGATTCCAACCAGGTCTTCCCGACTTATCCAAGCCCAGTGTTCCAGGAGCTCTATTTCCAGAAGACTTAAAGCTTCATTTTGTTCTAGGTCTTAGAAATAAATAGTACTATTTACATAACCCAAACCCCAAGTCTGGTCTAACTCTTCTTGCCAACAAAGAATGCCCTGCCTTACTGATATATATTTATGAAAATCTGCCATAGGTATTCCACATATGAATAGAAAAAAAAATTAATAGGAACATAGTTTGGAACGAAGCCAAATTTTACACATGCTGTGCCGGGGAAGGATAACATTTCTCTCCAATCAATTTTACTGTTTAATCAATTTAGAATTTAAAACAGAGACACCTGGCTGTGCATCCATATAAACATTTCCATATGAATTCATATAGATATTGATATTTTGAGCTTTAGTATGAGGTCAGAAAACTCAAGTGGTCATCCACTTCCTCAGACAAGGTTACCTAGAAAATGTCTAATTGACTTCTAATAGGATGATCATGAGAGTCAATTTCAAGAAGTTTATAAAGCTAATAATATGCACATGTCTTTTAGCATTTGAACAAAAAGTGGACCCCATATAGGAGGTCATTCCATTCCTTTTCCCTCATAATTTTTCCTTCTTAATTTCTGTCAGCTCATGAATTCATTTTAGTCTCTCCACAATGTCCTTGGCCCCTTTCTTTCTGGGCAGTACATTGTTAGACCCTTTGAAGTTTCTTAGTTAGAAAGGGATTAAAGAAAGGTTGAAATATTTATGCAGGTTGATGTGGGATGCTCAGGAGTTAGCAAATTTTCAAAGAAAGAGGTCAGAAGTTTCAAAATTCTTTGAGGACAGAAAAACAGAATTAGTTTTGACTTGAGAAGACCTGGACTCAGATATTAGCTGAGTGTGAAGTTGGACATGTCATTACATGCAATCACAGAATATTTGTGTTGGAAGATTTCTGAGGCAATTTAGTCAAACCCCTTTATAGCATACCTGAAGTGTGGCTATCCCAGTTTTTGATTAAAGTCCTCTAATGAGGGGATTCTACGATGACTTTATCTTGCTATGCTTCAGTTTCCACTTATGTAAGAGAAATATAATAAAATCTGTCACATCTCCTGAGAATCAAATGAACTAATGTATATACTTTGTAAACCACAGAATAGTAGCTGTAGTGGTTGTAGTAGAGGTGAGAGTAGTAGCAGTAGTAGTAGTATTTGAAGGTAATAATTATATCGTTCTTTAAATTTTGTATAGTTATTTACATGTGTTATTTCATTTAATTTTCACAACCCTGGAGAATAGATGGCATTATTATCCCCATTTTATAGGGGAAGTAACTGAAATTGAGAGAGATCAAGCAATTTACCAAGTGCCACAGAGGTAGTGTTTGAGTTTGACTTTGCAAGTCTTCCAGATTCCAAGTTCAATACTCTAGCCATAGAATTTATCTGACTTTAGTTTCTCCTTTAGTAGCCTAATGAAATACCTAAACCTATATGGTGATATTACTTGCTATGCCTTGGATTATCAGTCTTCTCAACTCCCAAGACCTTCGAATTTATTCCATCCATATCAGTCACATATAGAAATGGTCATACTTTCGATTTCCATTTCTGTGATGAAAAATTCTGAACTTTTGGTGACAATAACTGCCTAAAATTCTATCTTTTCCTAAGCCTTACTCCTAACTGATTCTTCATCATCACCATAATGTCTAATCCTGTTCCCCCTCCACCCCCAAATCATCATGTGCTAGTAAATGTTTAATAACCAGCTCTATGGGAATAAAGGGTCACCAGAATATTTCTAAATTAGATCTGTATTATTAACATTTCATCCATCACTTTCTTAAGTTTAAACACCGACAAAACAATAAGCCAAGCCCTGATTTGTAGCAGTTGTTGATTTTCCAAGTGCAAATTGTTACACTTAAAATTTTACAATACCTCTTGGAAGTTGGTTTGAACTGGCTCCAGCACACCTTTGACTCCATCTGTCAATGCTCTCAAGCAGGCTATCACCACATTTTGATTTTACTTTCTTCTCTTCCTAACTTGACCCATAATTAGCCAGTTCATCTTTTTATTGACTTTTAGTCTTGAATTTCTTGCCCCCCGACCTAGTCTTCCTCCTGCCTTACCATGCTCACCAATGTTTTCCATTAGTATCTTTATGATATCAATAGAAAATGAGGAAGGGTTCCTGTTACAGACCTTTAGGAGGACATGGACAAGAAATATTCAACAGAGATAACTGTGGATGAATTCTGACCTAACATGAGGGAATGTCCACAACGATTATATGACAGATGTATTAAACTAATATGAACATGGTATGACCACAAAGGTCATATAAACCACAATGTATACCAAAACAAAAAATCCAAGAATTTGAAAGGGACCCCCAGAGACCATGTTGGATGACATGGCCCCCAACCTATGCCTGAAAAAAAAATCCCTTCTACTATATAATCTAATACATGGTTATCTAACCTTTGATTGAAGACTTCCAGTTAGGGAGAAACCCATTGCTTCCTCAGGCATCCCAGGCCACTTTTAGACAACTCCAAGAATCAGGAAAATTGTCTTTACAGCCAGTATAAATTTGCCTCTAACAATGGGCATATGTATGGTCCATATGGTAGAACTGCTTGGAAATTATATTTCTGTTATAGATATTCCCTTTTTCTTTAAAACAACAAAACATATTTCTTATTCCTTATCCATAGAAGGAGATTGTTCTTTTTCAGGAAAGAGAACTGACTGAAAACATGTGATTTCATCTCCTAGACCTAATGCACCTGTCTTAGAATGGCAGCCTCCATAGACTCAGTAAAAAAATCCCTAGACCAATTGATGCATTTGGAGAACAAGCTGATCTTGTATAAAGTGGGAGAGAGGCAAAGGAGGGCAATGCTAAAAATCTATATGAAAATCACACTGACACTCCACAGTACTCAGAATATTTCATAGTGAAACTGGATCCTTCTCCTTCCTTCATCTCAGGCAGTTCAAGAGATGGGAAACCCATTTGGATTTAATAAAATCCCAAATGTGGAGAGAGAAGTCATCTCAATTGGCAACACCATTAATTCTTTACAGCTGCACACTCTGTCCAGCTGCTAAAATCTTGGATTTACCCCTTGGGATGAAAACTGAAGTGTCAAACTTGTAGCCCTTTTGCAATCAGGAATTCGTATAATCTCAACTTCATTGGTACCTTTCAGTCTCAGTCTTTACAAACAAGTCTCTACCTGAGTTGCTAAAGAGTAACTGTCTTTTGGGTTCCAAATCAGTTATTTGGTCATGCTCCATTTTCTTCTTTTTTTCCTCCCTAAGGCCCTATTCTCACTGAATCATGTGAGCTCTTTTATTTGGGATTTGATGGTGTTTTTCATGAGTGGGAGGAGAATGAGGTAGAGGCTGCTTCCTGTGGGAAGAAAGTTCCATTATTCCCATGGCTTCCCCAATGGTTCTTACTCAGCCAATAGTATGTGGAAAGTAGAATATGAGCTAGAAAATCTCTGGAAGGAAGAGGGACCTACTGTTCCAACGCTAGGGTAAGACTCACAGATTATGACTTACTATACAAGGAACAGCTGGGCTCCCCACAGACCAGTTGGGATGTAGACTAACCCCATGAGGAAAGGGAAGATGCCATTTTGTTGGAATAGAGATAATTTCACAAACATTGACCTGAACAATGAATTTAAGTCATACTAAGAGGTTCTCCTCCAAAAGGTCTTTAATAGGTGAAGAAAACTGATACTAATATTGGAATAAATGATGATTGGTGGTTGAGTAGGCACTCCAAGACTTTTTGGGGGGGATTTTTTGCAAGGCAATGGGGTTAAGTGACTTGCCCAAGGCCACACAGCTAGGTCATTATTAAGTGTCTGAGGCTGGTTTTGAACTCGGGTACTCCTGACTCCAGGGCCGGTGCTCTATTGAGTGTGCCACCTAGCCACTCCTCCCCAAGACTTCTAACATATTCTTTTATGACCCAGACTGATATCATGTGAACATGGGCTCATCTGGGAACCAAAGATGTGATTTGTATCTACTCTATCCTTCAGGATTCCTCAGGGATGTCAGGAATCTCCCCTCTCTGAATATTTCTAAGATGGAAGCAGTCAGTCTTGAAAATGTTGACTAGACTATTAACTGTATCAGGTAATTTGGAAGTAACTGTAACATAAAGATAAAGTAATGGAAGAATATGAATGAATACACCCTTATCTTATAGATCCGATCATAAATCACAGGGCTAGAGACAACAGAAATTGCCACTCCTCTGGACTCCCTTTGCATCCCAAGAGGTTCTCTTCTAATTGCAACCAAGTTGGTGATTTTTGTTTCTCCATTTTACAGGGACCAGTTAAACTTGTGAGTGAGCCTGGGGTTTCTTCTCTTCCCTCTTGCTTATCATGAGAATTATGGAGAATCATCTTCAAAGTCTTAGGAATGTCTGATGGAAAATGTTTGGAATGTGAAATATTGATCCCTACAGGATTTTGGCTGGTACTATTCAGTGTGCTTTTATTTACAAATAAGCTAACCCCATGGTATCCTGAAGATAACACATCAGCCCTTTGTATCAAGCATATCTACTTCCAGTCAACACAATCAGACTTTGCTTTGCCTTTATAAGGACTTTCCTTAAATGGATCCCAGATTCTACTAAAAGTTGTTCTGCTTTGAAAAATGCTGTGAATGTAGAATGACAATTTGCTGAGAGTTTTCTTTCCCAATTCTATGTCATTTCATCTTAGTTCAGTCAAGGGTCATGGAATTAAACTAGTGCATTTCCTTTCTCTTTCCATTTAGTCCTTAAGAAAGACAATCATGGCTTTGCCATAATGGATTGTTAAATCTGAAATTTGACTAATGTTAGCCAAATTAATTCCTCGTTTTATCAAAGGATGGTCTTTCTGTACCATTGCTCTTCACAACCACCTCTCTGCCTGCCAACCACCAAATATATTTAACAGGTTGGAATCACACAGCTACTTTGGAAGAGAATTCACAACTAAGAACTCATGTCTCCTCAATTCTGAGTAGCAAGAAAATGGGAGTTTAGTGTCTCCTTTTTGTCCTTCTCTCATCTTTACCTGGGGAAAGTACTCATAAGTAATGGAAAATGAGAAAATAGTGTGACATAATTGAAAGGAAAGTGAATTTGGAGTCAGATCATTCCAGCTCTGCCACCAATTACTTGTACGAACTTGGGCAAATTACTTTGTTCTTCCTATCTTAATTTCTTCGTGTGCAAAATAAGGAGACTGGACTAGATCAGGGCGTCTTAACCTGAAATTTTTAAATTTACTGGGGAAGCTAGGTAGTTCAATGAATAGAGCACTGGCCTTGAAGTCAGGAGGATGGACATTTGAATTCAATCTTAGACACAACACTTACTAGCCTTGTAACCTCGGGCAAGTCACTTAACCCTGATTGCCTCACATCCAGAGTCATCTCCAGTTGTCTTGATTCCCATTTGATTACCAGACTTAGATGGCTCTGGAGGAGAAAGTGAGGTGGTGACTTAGTCCAGTCCCCCTCACTCAAATTCAACTCATGTGCTTGTCATGGCATCACCTCCTCTGATGTCATGTTGTTCTTTGAGAATGAAGGAGAAACATCATCATCAAATTGAAAGCTGTATTTTAATACAATTGATTTCCTTTTTTCAGTCTATGAACTTTATATATTCAAAAACATTATTCTGGAAATGGATCCCCAGGCTTCACAAAACTATCAATGAGGTCCATGACATCAAAAAAGGTTAAGGTTTAGATGATCTTTCAGGTTCTTTCCAATTCTAAAATCCACTCTGTCCTTTATAATAAGTTCTGAAATGAAAATAATCCCTGCTTTCAAGGACTTTTCATTCTGCTAAGTAGGTATAAAAGAAGAAAATAGAGAAGAAGAACTTGATCCTTATATGGAGTTTGGTTATCAAGACTTTGAACATGATAATAAATATTTTTTCGATGTGCAAATAGTTGGTTGATTGTTTATCCTTGGATAATCAGCATCTGAAAAATTGAGAGCCTGTAAAGGCTATCCCCACTTTCTCCTGTTTCACATTTCACTACCTTGCTCATTTATCACTGCCTAATGAACAACTAGCCTTCATTTCACACTGCCTATGTGATTTCTGAACATAACAGAGGCAAAAGCTGTTTTGCACAGTATTCTATCTTACTGGCATCCATTTTAAGATATTTTCCAGGAAACCCTTAGCATACAGTGATCCCTAGAACCCTACCACCATATCTGCTCTAGTACAGATCCATTTTCCTTATTTCATAACTATAAAATGAATCCATTTTGACTAGGGGTTTTTAAATGAAGTATCCAGGGACTGGGGACTGTGAATTGATTTCAAGGGGTCCATGGACTAAGATGGAAAAAACTTTCACTTTTACTTTTTATTATATTTGAATAGAAATTTAATTTTTTTACTTTATTTATGAATTTAAGACAATGTTCTGAAAATGGGTCCATAGACTTCACCAAACTCACAAAGGGTTCTAACACAAAAGGGTTAAGACATAGTACATTTTCTAGCATATAATATCTAGAGTGAGGAAAATGATAATTCATTTGTTGTCTATTGTCATTAGAATATATTTAAAATGTTGTTCCTAGTTATGAAAATCATATTTTTGGAAGGATATTGATATCCTAGAACATGCCATGAAGAGAGAAACTAGGCTATGAGAGGCCTATAGCTCACATTAAACCAGAATGGTTGGAGGAATTTTAGCTGGAGGACATTTAGCTTAGAGAAAAAAATCAAGGAGAAATATGGTAACCGTCTTCAAATAGATGTGAGGATGCCATGTAAATGTATAGCTAATTTTTCATACTTTGCCCCAGTAGCCAGAACTAGGAACAATGAATAACAGTTGCAGGAAGGCAATTTTGGTTCAATAGAAGGAAAAATATCCAAAATATTAGATGATTCCAAATTCTAAATATTCCAAAAATGGAATGTTCTATCTCGGGGACATAAAAAAACTTCCTGTCATAGAAGGTGTTTAATTGAAAGCTATATGAAAACTTATAGGCAATAATCTAAAGAATCATAGAATCAGAAGGAACCTTAAAGATCATCTAGTACCTCTTCATTTTAAAGATTAACAGATCAAAGTCCAAGAGTTGAAATGACTTGCTCAATTTCAAACAAGTAGAAAGTGGGATTCAGACACTCCTTTTGACTTCCAAATCCATCACTTCTTCCACTACTCTACATTGATGGTTAAGTTTCTCATAGTTAGAAGGAAAGCTCAAAGTAAGTTTACCATACCCATTTTCTATGAGGTTAAGATGTCTCCATCTTCATTTTTTTCCTAATTTTTCTCCAAAGTGCTTTCCAAAGGTTGTGTCTGAGTGTTGGTGTAGGCAGTGACACTTGAAGTAGGAGGAATGGTATTTACAGAATCTTCTTAGCTATTGACTTGAGCTTTCTGGATTTATTCCCCCTTCAAATAAACCTTAATGGAAAAAAACAACATGACAAAACACTCTGAAAGAATCTGAAACTCAAGGTCTGCCCCCACACTCCTACAAATATTATTTCAATGACTTTGAATGCTTATTTTCAGTAGGTGACTTCAAGGCTGATTCACAGTTGCTTTGAGATCAGGGCCGTGGAGCTGATTCACAACATACATTCCTTTCTTTGCATTGGGCAAGGCCAAGCAAGGCCCCTCTCCAGTGTTCTGGACCCTGAAAACTTTTCTTCAATTGTTTATTGGTTCACTTTTTGAATGGAGCCTCGTGGGTGGATTCCATCAGTTGAGATTGACATTTATTTTTCTATTGTGCTTTGGGATTTTTAAGAAGCTTTATCTCTTCTCAGTATAAAATGAAGTCATTTTGACAAAAGAACTTACATTTCATTAGCATTTTATAGTTTATAAAGAACTTTCCTTACAACATCCCAAGAGATTATAAGCTCCTTGAGACCATGAGTAATTTCGTTTTGGTCTTTGTATTACCAGGGCACTTAAATGTTTGGCTTAAATATCCAATTGAAATAGGTAATTCAGCCTGAAGATCAGGAAAGTTAAATGACTTTCTAATTTAGGAGGCAGCTAGTGCCAGGCATAACAGACCTTGACCACCATATCCTCTCAGATTTTGATGGAGTCAGCCCAGGACCTTGAGTCCCCCAAATCATCAAACCTGCTTCCAGTCCATTTCTCAAAGTGATCTTTGGGGAGGGGAAATATCATTGTGAAGAAGGGCTCTACTTTCCTGATCATCATTAGCAACAGCTGCTGACCAGTTAACCCATGAGAATATAAACCCAGGAGCCCTGGAAATGGCAATTTAACCCCCCCCCCCCATCCTGCTTCCACTCTTGCCCTCACAGTTGCCTCAGGGGGAACATCCCCTTTGGAGAAAAGGTCAGCTTTCCTCAACAATGAATACCATTTACCAGGAAGGCAAACTAGCTTAGCAGAAGCCATAAAGCATCCTTGAGGAGTCACAAGAGGCACCATGGCTTGGGGAGACTGGGCTACCACTGCTATCTTGATCACCATCTCCCTTCAGACTCTGATAGCTATAACCCAGAATCCTGAACCTAAGAATTTAGGGAATGGCAGTACTTCCAGTCCAGTCCCTCATCCACCATCCTCTGTGGAGATGAAGCCTGGTAACTGCTCCCACAGGTGCTACAGCCACAGCTTTTGGAGACTCAGAGAAGGAAAGTTCTTGTCACCAAATGGTTCATCATCAGAAGCGGATATGATTTTGTCAGTGGAAATGATAATAAAGAAGAGGCATTACCATATTCACCCTAAGGATCATGGACCTTTCCATTTCGTAAATGAAACCTTCCATATGTGTTGTCTTCCCCCAGTAGAACATGAATTCCTTGAGAGTAGGAACTGTTTTACCTTCCACTTTGTTACCCCGGTGCTTTTCACAAAGTAAGTTCAAAATAGATGCTTTATTCATCCATACTTTCATAATTTGACAGGTGACAATTGTAAGAATTTGATATCCTGATTCTAAATTCAGCTCTTCTATCTTCAACAAATTCAGAATTTTTGCTATAGTCTCTCATTAGAGAGAGGATTCTCCAAGACTCTGTCTTGGGCTCCCTTTTCTTTTCACTCTATCTGCACTATCAGATTTGGTAATCTCATCTAATTCCATGGACTCAGTTATAATTTCTATCCACATTATTTGTCTCTAGTCTCTCTGCCAAACTGTAGTTTTGTATCTCCAACTGCCTCTTGGGCTTCTCAAACTGGATTCCAGGAGGCATCTCCGACTTATCATATCCAAGCTAGAACTCATTGTCTTTCCCCCTTAATCCCCCCCCCCCCCAATCTTCCTTACCTTATTTTTTGTTGCTGCTGTTTTTGTGGGGAAATAGAATTAAGTGACTTGTTCAAGGTCACACAGCTAGTAAGTATCAATTTGAACTCAGGTCCTCCTGACTCCAGGACCGGTGCTCTATCCACTCTGCCATCTAGCTACCTCTCTTCCCTATCTTATTGTGGAGGGCATCATCATCCTTTCAATCACCCAGGCTCACCCCTTGTTTATCATCCATGTTCCGTGCCTTCTTCATCTTTCATATCTGATCTGTTGTCCAAACTTGCTTTTTCAACCTTCCCAACATCCCCCATATTCATTCTCTTCTCTCAACTCATTTAGTTACAAGTCTCATACAGTCCTCCACACATCTCCTGGACTACTGCAGTATCCTTTTAAGCTGTCTTCAAGTCTCTTGGGCCTCCAGTTCATGATCCACTCAGCTTCCAAGACAATTTTGCTAAAGCAGAGGTTCTCAGAGAATCTTCATCATTTTAAAAAAAATCATTAAGAACTTCTAACCCAGAGGGCTCTTATTTATATTGGCTACATTTATTGATGTTTACCATGTTAAAATGGAAATGACAGTATTCTTATTTTAATTTTTTTTTTGCTTCTTGAACTTTCTGAAAGGGTCCTGTGTTAAAATTAAAATGACTTAGTGTGACTATTTTTAAAATTTTACTTCTTGAATTATTGAAAGGGTTTCATGTTAAAATGAAAATGACTTAGTGTTACTATTTTTAATTTTTTTTTTACTTCTTGAACTTCCTGAAAGGGTCTCGTGTTAAAATTAAAATGACTTAGTATGACTATTTTAAATTTGTTTTACTCCTTGAATTCTTAAAGGGTTTCATATTAAAATGAAAATGACTTAGTGTTACTATTTTTAATTTTTTTTTTACTTCTTGAACTTCCTAAAAGGGTCTCAGAGACCTCCCACACTTTAAAGCACCTGTCTAACCCAACCTACTAAGGAACTCTGATGGCTCCCTACTATCTCAAGGATCAAATATAAAATCTTCTGGTATTAAAAGCACTTAAAAACCTAGACCCTTCCTACCTTTCTAACCTTCTTAGACTTTACTACCCTCCATGGTCTAGTTATACTGATGAATCTGTAAATTGTTGAATATAATACCTCATCTCCCATCTCCATGCCTTTGGACAGGTCATCCACCAGATCTACTATGCTCTGTTACCTCACTTCTGCCTCTTTGTTTCTTTGGCTTCTTTCAAGATTCAACCTACTGCCTGGGTCCTTACTTGGTCTCCCTCTTCCCACCTAATGTTTTCCCATTTCAGATCACATTCATACAACCTGTATATCTCTTCTGTGTATTGAGATAATTACATATCCTTTCTCCCAACACAATGTGAGGTCCTTGATGGAAGGGATTATTCTGAATAGTTTGCTTTTGCTTTGTATCTCCACTGTTAGCATAGTGTTTAGTATACAGGCAGTGCATAATAAATACTTAATAACTAAGTTGAGCTTAGCCAAGAGCTACCTTGATTGGATCATAAATGATTAGAAAAATAGTAGAAATGAATGGATGAATGAAAAAATATTTATTGGTTATTACGAGCTAGGCATCAGCTTCAAATTGCTTTATCTTGCCTTTGCCTGGAGCTGGGAAACTGACTTCCCCAATTGCTCTGTGGTCTTAGGAACCCTGCAGCTTTCTCCTTGGTGGTCAAAAGTAACAATAAAGTTGATCCCATGGGTAGCAGGTACACAGTGCCTTGTAGAGGGGCTAGAAGAAGAGAAGGCAAGAAGGAGAGGAGGGTTAGCTTTCCCAAAGCCTCTCCTTGAGCCAGGGAAGCAGGGGCATCAGAAACATCAGCCCTCTGGGATCCCTTAGGGAAACAAAGACCTTCATGTCATCATTTTCATGAAACTGAACTGAGAGAATCTTCAGATAGCAAAGTGCTTAAATGAAATCTGGTTCGTACAAGTGTGTCTAAAGCATCCCTTGAAGAAATGCTGGGGCCGGTTGGGGAGGAGGGGGAAGGTGATCAATAGGATCTGAGCATGATGCTCAACAGAGGCTGAGAGCTGGCCAGATAACTGTCCTCCTAACTGAAAGGATAGTCTTTTGTGTCTGAGGATGCTGCTGCTGCTGCTGCTGCTGCTGCTGCTGCTGCTGCTGCTGCTGCTGCTAACTGAGCTGGGCTGAGTAACTTTTGCCCCTGGAGCCAGCTTGGGGGGTGGGGAGGGTGGTAAGTAGCTTAGATGAGGTGTGACTTCAGGGGAAGAAGTGGATCCTGGCTGCAGCCAGAGACCTCTAAGCCACTTCAGGAAGCCCAGAGGCCCTTGGAAGGAGACTGTTACTTGCAGCTGTAGTGTAGGCAGAGAAGAAAAAGGATTCCCTGCCAGCTGGCACCCTTTGAATATACTGGCCTGGGGAAAAGCGCTGATTGCCCCACCCTAGTTCCTGGGCCCCTGCCCTGTGCATGGGGAGGCGGGCGGGGAGGGGAGGACATTGACCTTTGGCTGTCTGTCCTTTTCATCCAGAAGAGGCTGGCACATTAGACTGGGAGACTGGTGGCCTCTTCCTAGTGTCAGTGCAAACTCAACAAGGATCCAGCCTATCTGCAAATGATCTGTCTTTCTCTCTGTAAACAGGAGATTGTTATTGGTGCTCAGGTTAGCAGCTGTGCTGCAATGAACTGAATTGCATGCTACCTGGCAGGAAAGACTATTTCTCTATCACCACAAGCAGAACCCCAAAAGAAGCAAGCCTTCTATCTGCTCCTCAGATTTTGCTCCCTTACCTCCAGCTCTCTTCCACTTACCCTACTTCTGGCTTTCCCTTGGGTTCCTTCCAACATCTCAGTGAACTGTGACTCTGCTCAGATGTATCCCATTGGTTTGATTAATGAGCAGGGCATCCATACAACGGCCTAAGGGTAAACCTGTTAATGACCTGAGGTCCCTCCTCAGTCCCAGATCCCTGGCTCCATCACTGTTTATTGACTTGAATGAAATAAACACATAGATCTCAATAATCTGTTTCTTGTGGACACCACAGTCAGGAAGATGGAGATCTGTGGGGAAGAAAGGCAACGATTATTGCTAATAGTTCCAAAGAGGGTACCATTCACTTTCTTCCTCCGAGCAGCCCATAAATTGAGGACCAGCCTGACTCTGGGAGCAGCTCTATTGTACTGTAACTATGTGGAAAGATGGAGATGGGAGTCAAGTGAGACCCCTTAGGGACTGCATAGTGCAGTTCTGGGGCATGGGGTTCTTGTGTGTCTGAGCTTATATACTGTATTTTATGTGTTCCTAGGGAAGGTCTTATGGATTAGACTGCAGGATGGCCAAGGTATGGTGAAGAGCAGCCTCTTGCTTGGAAATAGTCTTTTCCCTCTAAGACCTCACCAAACCATTAGCTTTATTCCTCTCTAAATACACTTAGTCTCTACTTAGATTTCATTTCATTCATCCTTTACCAATGAGGATAGTGATTACTACTACTACTAATAATAGCTAACCCTTAGAATGTAGTTAGACTTCATTCATTCAAAGGCAACTCTTTTTACCAATGAGGATAGTGATTACAAATAATAATTAATCCTTAGTCTGTAGTTAGATTTCATTCATTCAAGGGCAACTTCCTTTACCAATGAAGATAATGATTGCTAACAATAACGGTTAACCCATTATATTCAAGTTTACAAAACCCTTTAGAGATGCATATATTTACCTCAACTAATGAGGAAACAACTTGCAGGTATACACTGTCCTCAGAGTCTTAGTTCAGAAAGTCTTTTGTCCTTTGTAGACTGGGGCACTGCCAAGTGACTTGCCCAAAGTCTCGCATCCAGGTTATGACAAGGATAAGACTTGAATCCCAAACTTCTTAATTTCACTCACACTTCCCTAAGCCCTACCCATGCTGACTCCTGTATTATATTTATCATATATTACTTTTATTTTGAATTCTAGTTCCCATTCATAGCTCTACTAGATTATAAGCTCCATGAGCACAGAGACTATGTCCTAGATACATTTTGGGTTGGATCCAGGCTCTCAATGTTTCAGACACAGAAGGAAACTCAATAAATATTGTTGATGGCATGAGAATACTGATGTGAGAAATGAAAGTGAAATTGAGACCAACACCCAAATGAAGTAAGATAGACATTTTGAAGGAAAAGTTGGTCAAATTCCCAGTTTTTCCCAACACCAACCCTGGATATCGCTTTATATAGGTTCTAGAATGGAAGCTCTTTTTGTTAAAAGAATCTGGCAAACATTAGGTTACTCTTTCTAGATCTAACTACAATGCAGCATGCTCTTTTATGCAAGAAGAAATCCAGTTGCAGAGCCTAGAGGGGCCCTACCGATGTGGTATGGCAAGAAAAGATTTCTGATTCTGTCCTCCACTACCCCCTTCTCCATGAACTCCTCCCTCCTCCTTCTTCAAGTCAGACTTCAGGGTGATTAGTGATAGATGGAGTATACTTTGGAAGTGTTTAAAAATATACATGATCTTGAGGTTTTTAATCTTGAACAGGAAATGAGAGCTAAGCAGGGTGATGAAAGCTCTTCTAGAAAGAGCAAATTTGACTGCAGCAGTCCGGTATCTGCCAAACCCAATCCAATGCCAATGCAGGCCGAGCTATGATAGATGGAACTCTCTGCACTTCGGCTGAACTCCTAGCAGAAGAGGCTGCTTTGGATCTGAGAGTAGGCTGGGTACCATTTTGTCCTTGGGAGTTTGTGTAAGGGAAAAAATTCATAGTCTTTTCCCCCCTCTATTCCTTAAGCTTTAATTTCTGTGATTCTATGGAAACAAGAAAGCAGCACATAGAATGTAAGGGAATAGGGGACCAGGGAAAGCTTTGGGGGATGAGGTGAGCAGGGCTGGAGATAATAGAGTTTATTTGGTATTAATACTTGGCTGTGTTCTTTTTTGTCTCTGGACTCTAAAGTGGGGATTACTTCAATGAGATGGTGATTTAGATGGAGGGAGAATTATTAGCCATGTTTGGAAAACAGCTTTTAACAGAAGTGATAGATTCTGTCTGAACAGTCCATTGTCCAGGCACTTCCCATGTTTCCCATTTAATTAAGAATGTCTTGGGATCACTCCTTCCCCCCTATTCCACCCCAACCAAATGGTAGATCCAGAACTATTTAGTTTGAATTGTAATTTTTATCTCTTTATGAGCTAACATGATGGGAAAAGTCCCAACACTCAAGAAGTTGATTTTCAATACTGTGTATTTGGGTCCAAGCCCAGGCCACAAAGTCCATGGGGCTTACCCCATGGCTCTCTATAAGCTGCCCACATACAGTTGAGACGTAGGCTAGAATTGTGCCAGATGGCCAGACGGCACTCAGATTTCAGGGCAAGTCTAGTGATGTTTACATACACAAAAACATGTTCATAGCAGCTGTCTGCCCTGGCATTCACCTGGTATTGCTGGAGGCCTTGCTCCCTAGGTCAAGGGCCCTGGGCCATTGAACCCACTCTAGTTAGAGTGCTGTGCAAATGTGATTATCAAGGTGGGAAGAATGACAAGATTTACCTCTTTGCTAGAAAGTTTCTAATCTCATTCTAAAGGTCCTGGAAGCCATTATCTACGACAAGTTCCTAACCTATAGGTTATCAATCACACTGTTTCAGTGGGGGAGAGACAGATTTGGGGCAGGGGAAAAGGGGGGGGAGTTATCCAGCACTGGAGATGACTCAAACTGGAGAAATTTGAAGATCCATGGAAGAAATCCAGATGCTAGCCATACTTCACAATGCTGTGAACCTGTGAAGGATAGCTAAATTGGTATGAGGTTAAATAGACTGTGTAAAAGAAATAAATAAAATGATATGAGAAGCTAAGAAGAAAGGGAATATTTTCCCTTGAATGCATAAGTAATACAAATCAACAGGGGTATCGCTTGTGACTTTAATGAGCTTCAACTAGTACTTGTTATCAGAAAGCTATTTAACAGGGAGTCTGTCATCATTGCCTCCATCATCATCATTATCAT
This sequence comes from Macrotis lagotis, assembly GCF_037893015.1. Lineage (NCBI taxonomy): Eukaryota > Metazoa > Chordata > Mammalia > Peramelemorphia > Peramelidae > Macrotis > Macrotis lagotis. Next base: position 72,644,343 of record NC_133664.1, on the reverse strand, counting down.
CACCTCCATCATCATCATTATCATCACCTCCATCATCATCATCATTATCATCACCATTAAGAACATGTATTAAATAGCCCCTTGTACATGCCACTCTGGATACCAAACAAAGCCAGTTAAATGATCCCCTTCAGAAATGTATAACCTCAGGCTGACAATATTCATGCAGACAAACATATAACACCATGTTCATAATTATAATAAAACTGTAACTCCATGTGTGAGAATGAATAAAATTTAGTCATTGGGAGCACGAAAACAAATAATGTTAGCATGATAGAATAATATTGGGGGTGTCCAAGTGAATGGAATAATCAGGAAAATCTAGGTTCAAATTCCCACTTAATTAATACTTGACATAGGTCACTCAACACCTTTGAGTCTCAGTTTCTTCATTTATAAAATAGAAATAATAGAGGTAAATACCTCATAGGATTGTTCAAATGAGATAACCGATTTAAAGTGCTTTGTGAATCTTAAAGCATTATATAAATATATTATTGTTCTTATTATGAGTGTGGCTAGAAAAAATTGGGGATAAATCTTTATCTTATTTTTTTTAGATTTAATTTTCTGTAGATTTTTGCACAGGTGGAAAAATATCTGCATTTTTGTAATTGAATAAAAGTATTGGGATGTAAGCTCCAATTTCATCGGCTCACTGAAAGCATCCTGGTGACAATTCCAGGAGCAGATGATATGACAGGAATGAAATATATTTTCTCCTGTGCTCACATGGTTTTGATCTCTTCTGCTATGCTGATATATTGTGAATTTTTTTCATTCCTTGATTCTTGGGCATGATGAGTATTTGGGACAAAAAGGGAAAGGAATCAACATTTATAGAGTGTCGACCGCGTGCTATGCCATGGTAAGTATTTTGCACTTATTATCTCATTTGATTCTCACAACAACTCTGTGAGGCAGATGTTGTTATTATCCCTGGACTTAGGCCCAGAAAAAGAATCTTAGTTCAAATACTGCCAGAGAAATTTTCTAGTTGCATATCCCTGGTCAAGTTACTTAATGACTCTGCCTCGATTTCTTCATCTATAAAATGATGGTTCTAGAATGGAAGGTTTTCCAAGCTCTCATTCCACTTGATATCTATGGTCCCATGGTTATCTTTCCTGTTGTTTTCTCAGGACTGCAGAGGATGCGGACATAAAGAGTAACATTGGAGATTGGTGCAGCTCTTAAAGTTGACATTATAAATGGTGTTTCTTGGGAATCCTTGCGGTTGTTCTGTTGGGTCTGACTTTTTGTAGACGCAAATTTACAACTTTTCTGCAGAGATACCAGGGTGCCTTCTCCAGTTAATTTTACAGATGAGAAAACTGAGGCAAATTATGCAATTATTTTGGCAGAGATAGTAGAGCACCTTGCCTTTTCCTTCTCCAATTAATTTAATGAAGATAAAACTGAGGTGAGCAGGGTCATATAGCTAGTAAGTGTCTGATGCCAGGTTTGAACTACTGCACCAGTTAGCTACCCCTGAGAATAGTAGACTTTCTACCTTCTTTCTATCATAAAGAAGTTTTTTAATAGCTGTTTTAAAGAGTGGTTTAAAGTTTGTAAAGTACTTTACAAATATTATTTCATTTTATCCTCATAGCTTGCTATTCCCATTTTTCAGTCAGAAAAAGAGAGGGAGGCAAAATTTAAATAAAATTACCCAAAGTAAGCCTACTTTTGGATTTGAACTCAGGTCCTTTTTGATCCCATATCTAGTGCTCTATTTACTATCCTATCTAGTTACCTTTATCTTTTTGGCCTTTAGAGTTCCTTAGAGAGAGTGCTTTCCTTGTTGGGATCTGCTTGACTGTGTATTTAAGCATTACTCATGTATGATAGTAGATATTAACCGTATCAATATGGGAGGAAAATTGGAAAGAAGACATGAACCCAACTTCACTTCAGTTTTGTTTTGTTTTATAGTGTTACAGGACTGTTTGACCAGGGTGTTGCTGGTGGATAGAGTTTGCTTAAATACCAGCAGAACATTTCAAAAAGATTCTCATGCTATTCTGTAGACAAAAATGGAGAGATATGGGCTAGATGAGGGGATCTTAACTTTAGGTTCACAAGAATATGAGTAAGGGAGAAAATGCATCTCTATTTTCAGTTTTGCTTCAATTATGAATTTTAAAAAATATATTCTGAGAAACCTTCACTAGATTGCTAATGGGGTTCATGACACAAAAAACCTTAAGAACCCATGGGCTCATTCAAGGAAATTCAGAACTGATTGAATGAATGTATTTAAGCAATCCAAAGATTTCATGATACATGTTAACTGAAAGAGAGGGAATTAATGACACTTCTCAAGAATCAACTTCTGGTCTTTTAAAAAAATTTAATCAAATTTATATCATTTTTATCAATGATTTGGATAAAAGCCTAGTCAGTATTCTTATTAAATTTGTATATAAGAACTCTGATAAAAGGTTGGCTGACCACCAAAACAAAATAAGAAACAAACTAGAATTTGTATATATGTATCTATACATATATATATATATACACACACACACATTATATGGATGTATATACATATTTCAAGTTTTAAAAGAGAGAAAACCAATGTGAGATATCAGGGTGAACTTTTTCCCCATGCATAGCAACTTTGGCAGGAGTTTTGGGATTCTTGGGGAGAACAAAGAGAGAAAGGAGAAGTTATGACATGGCAGCCATTGCCTGCCATATCTGCAGGTCCCTCTTTTAGAAGCAAGATAACTTCTAAATGGATAAAGTGGGAGGTGTTCTACTTGATGTTTATATTCTAGGCACCCACTCATGTGGCAAGAGAGCCAAAAAAAAAAACAAGAGAGGAATGAATAGCCCATCCCTACTCTGTCTTGGTTTTATTTCCATTTAATTGAATTGAATTTATTTTTAATTTATAGGAAAAAATCCACCATTTCCATTACACAGTACAATAAAAAGGATGATTGCACATAAACTACAAATCTACTATGCACAACTATTTGCCATTCCTTCAAATATATAGCAAAATTATCATGTAAATTTATTTTTTCTTTGCTCACCTTGGAGATGGCTACCATTAGATATAAATGGGTATATTTTATTCTATACATACAGTTATTCTATACATTAGTTATTTTTTTTGGATACAGACAGTATCTTTCTTCATATGTCTGTTATTTGGGTATATATAATAGATAAAATAACTTATTTGCTTAACAACATTTTAAAAAATAATAACCTTATTGCTGTATGCAATGTTCTCTTGGTTCTGCTCATTTTGCCTTTCATTACATCATATAAAATTTTCCATGTTTCTCTAAAAATCATTGAGTTCATCATTGCTTATAAAACAGTAGAATTTCATCATAATCATATACCACTACTTGATCAGACATTCCCCAATTGACATCATTACAATTTCCAGATGTTTGTCACCACAAAAAGAGCTGCCATACAATTTTAGAACATATTAAGTTCTGTTCATTTTTCCCCAATCATTTTTGGAAATATATCAAGTAGTGGTAATATTGGATCATAGGGTATAGGTGGTTTAATAACTCTTTGGGCCTATTTCCAGATGGCTCTCAAAAATGTTGGATCAGTTTATAATTCCACCAACAATGAATTAGTGTCCTATTTTTCCCACAACCTCTCCAATATTTGTCACTTTCCATTCCTTTTGTTTTAGCCAATCTGATAGGTGTAAAATGATATTTCAAGGTTATTTTAATCTGTATTTCTCAAATCAATAATGATTTAGAGCATTTTTATAGGACAATAAATTGTTGGTTTGCTTAATTGAGTTTTTAAAAATTTATTTTGCTAAAGAATACTTTTGCTGACTTCCATTTATTTCTCACAAATACTTATGATCAAACAAACCCTTTCTTTACACTTCTGGGTGTCCCTTTGTTTGCACAGATTGGAACCACATAGGAGAGAGTGACTTTTACTAGCTCAGGGCTAGGTATTCAAACCCAAGTCAATTGTTAGAGAGTTTTGCTCTCTAAATGAGGGTAAAAGCATAAGGTATTTCATAATCAGCATTCTAAGTGCAGGATCACTATAAATGTGAACCATATTTTATAAATATGTCTCTCTTAACTGTGAGCTAGGGTAGATATAGAACAATATAGATGACAGGACAATAATCTCTGAGAACTAAAATGGTGTCACATGGAAGGGATATAGGACTTTAACTTCCAAGGACAGAACTATGAGAAAATGGAAAAACATTGGTAAGATGCAATGTATAGAAGTTTCCTTCCAATTAGAACTATCCCAAAGTAGAAAAAAAATCTGTCTCAGGAGAAAGAGTTTCTTCTAACTAAGTCTTTAAGTTGAGGCTGTTGAAAGATTTTTGGACTAAAGAAATCATTTTGGTATATTGGAAAGAACAGAGTTTGGAGTCAGAGGATGGGGTTCAAATCTCAGCTGTTACTCATTGTGACCTAAGTCACTTTTTTTGTAGGTCTCACTTTCCAAATTTTTTAAATGAGGGATTTATAAAAATCTAGATAACTCCTAAGACTGTTTTGGTTCTTGAAAATCTATGGTCTGATGATCCAGCTTTGAATCCTAACTTTTTATTGAGTACAAGTGTAACCTGGGGCACATGGGCCACCATTTCTTTACTTGATGTGGAGGTGAGTTCTGAGGTCAATTCCCATCTTAAGTCTATGATCTTTTGCTATAGATTGGATTCTTAGTTATGTATACCTAAGACTGGATGACCTTTGGAAGTTCCTCCCAAACAAGATTCTGTGATGTGAATTGCATATATCTATATATCTCCCTATCCCTATCTCCATCTCCATCTCCATCTCCATCTCCATCTCCATCTCCATCTCCATCTCCATCTCCATCTCCATCTCCATCTCCATCTCCATCTCCATCTCCATCTCCATCTCCATCTCCATCTCCATCTCCATCTCCATCTCCATCTCCATCTCCATCTCCATCTCCATCTCCATCTCCATCTCCATCTCCATCTCCATCTCTATCTCTATCTCTATCTCTATATTCATCTATCTCTATCTTTATAAGACAGAGATAGAGATAGATGGATATAGATATAGATATACTCACAGGAGATTATTCCCAAACTCCAATAGATATTATGGAGTTTTGAGGCCCCACTTATATTCACCTCTATAGGGAGAAATCCAAGGGAGAGGTAGAACTTTATATGCATGCTGAGTGAAGAATGGTGGGTCCTATGAAGAATAGGTCTAAAGGAATGGGTGTGTCCCATTCTGTATTCTAAGGTTAGAGCTTTGCTCCTGAATTCCTTCAACAAACAGATTAAAAATCTGAGACTGGGTAGGCTCTATCTGAAGGACAGTACGGTATCCCTTACTTGCGGCAGCTACCCTACCTGGAGTTGTTTTCAGCTATGTGTCAGCTGAAAATGAATTGACAGATATCAATCCTTAGATTTAAGACTTGAAAGGAAACATTCAATTTCTTTATTTTACAAAAGGAGTAACTGAAGCCCAGAGGCATTAGTTGTCAATATGTGCCAATAACTGCTGAAATTTTAAGTCATCAGCCCTCTCAGGTAGTGTTTGCATTTTTAATAATATCTTCAAAGCACCAAGTGCTGAATTCCTAATGGTGGATTTCCAGGCATCGGCAAGAGTGTGTCAAAGGAGAAATATTTTTTGGTGGGGGCAGAAGAGGTTCTTATCTCTCGAGTCACATTATAGAAATGATTACTCCAGAGAGAAGATTAGAATTCAGTGTGGATAGTGCAGACTAAGAGTTAAAAATACCAAAGAAATATTGCATCCTTCTTGTTTTCTGTCCAATTCAAGGGTACCTTTCCCAGTTCTCTGTCTTCCTCATGGGGCACACCAGAAGCATGCTGATCAGGAGGAAAATGAATCATTCAAAATGTATGCATTCAGCAATGGTATAGCCAAACATTATACTTAAGTGTTGAAACTACAAAGAAAAAGACAATCTTCCTGGAGTAGATAGGACAATGTTTTTTTAATGGTAATGAGATTTTTATGGTTGCCCTGGACAACTTTGTCCTGTGGCTTGTGGTGGGGGCAACTTGAATTTTTGGTTTGTTTGCTCTTTTTGTCTTGGGACAAGAAAGAGAAAAGAATAGTAGTGGTATGGCAGTCATAGACTCTGCCTTATAAGAGGGCAGATTGGGAATCAGTTCAACCCTGCTTGGTGGAAGTCACCTGAAAGGTCTTTGAAATGCTTGACTCTAGTTAGGAATACCTAAGAACAGCATCAGTCCTATAGAAAGCCAGATATCACACCTAGAGCCATGTTGCTAAGGACCCAGAAAAAGTGTTTAAATGAGAAGTGAATGTTTATGAGCAACCCTGGTCTACTTAATGGGAAACTGAATTAGAGAGAAGGGAATAGGTAAGTCTTAAGTCCTTTCTTTTTCTTTTTTGTGATTTAATAAAACATTATTTGCACAATTGATCAGAATAGCAATGGAGCTGAAGAAAGAGCAGCCAGCTGGTTGTGAACTAGGAAATGACTACATTCTAGTTTTATTTGCAGGGGAATGTGATTATATTAATTAAAGTGACGATGTAGTTACTAGAGTCCAGCGGTCTATAAATATCTGTGCTCCATTGACTTGGAGAAGTTTAAAATCTATGATGCATAAATGTTATAAGGTGGTGGGTGAATCTCAGGAATGTATTTTTCAAAGTGGGTAATAAAAAGCTACACAGGTACAATCTCATTATAACCATTTCCATGGGGCCTCCAGATTGTTTGGTTGTAGTGTAATTTTGTTAGGAATGCATGGGTAGAAATTTCATTCCCAGTTGTCAGAAACTGGAGATGAAGAGATCATAGGTCCCTCTATAGCAAATCAGCAAATGAAAAGTTTGTTGTTGGTTTTTTTTCTGACCAGTGCTGGCCTTTATTTGTAACCAGTCTAGGTGGTCTAGTTCAATACTGTGACTAGAATATTGCCGAGGTGTCCTTCTGTCCCTGCATTCTCCCTTACTGGCCTAGTGCTGATGCGTGAAATTACACTATTAACAATTTATTCCTTAGGGGGTAGATATTAAAAAAAATCCCAATTTTCTCTTAATATATCCAGTCACTAGGGGTGGCTAGGTGGTGTAGTGGATAAAGCACCGGCCTTGGAGTCAGGAGTACTTGGGTCCAAATCCGGTCTCAGACATTTAATAATTACCTAGCTGTGTGGCCTTGGGCAAGCCACTTAACCCTGTTTACCTTGTAAAAACCTAAAAAAAATATATCTAGTCACTAATGGGAATTAATTTTTCTATTACAGTGATCATTTGTTGTTATTTTGTCCTTTGCTTTTGAAGTAGACCAATCATTTCATAGGGTGATGACTTTACTCAATGTGAATTGAATTTAAGTGAGGCAGAGTTGTATAAAGTTGTCAGCCTCATCCTGTCTTCCAGAGTCATTGAAGTTCAATGGCAAGGCAAAACTCAGGACTGGAAATGGCCAGGGGATGACCTTGGTATCTTTGATGTTTGGCCAAGTCAAAGTACTCCCTGGCTCCTGCTTCAGCCACTTTCATGGCAATTGGAATAAACTGATCTCATCCACCCATTCTGCTAAGGAAAGTCTTCACATGCTGGAGGTAGACTTATCCCTAACTCCCTGAAGATTTGAGGTCTGTCAGTTATCCTTAACCTGGCTTAACCTATCTGTTGAGATTAGGGTGTGGCTGTTGTGCATGTTACAACATCTTGTAGTCACAGGTGAGGAGGAAGATGCCAAAGGTGGATTAGCAACCTTGAAAAGGGCTCAGCAAGTTTCCTTCTGGTAACATGAAGGGTTTGGGATTAATCCCTTCCATGACTGAATCCCATCACTAGCTCTCTGGGCTGCCAGGTTCCCACTTTTGCTTATTTATTTTAGGAACTCCCAGGGAAAAGCATGTTCACTATGGAGGAATGGTCATCAAAAGAAGGGCGTGAGACCCCTCAGGACAAATTCTGCCTTCTCCTTGGCCCATGCTGACTCTGAATAAGCGGGGGAGAAAGAAAAGTGTCATACATATTCTACTTCCAACTTTTCTTCTTGTGAGGAAGAGATTGACTTTTGGATAATCCTTTCTAGGGCTCCAGATTTGATAGGCAGCACTTTGAGAGTTGGGTAGTCTTTGTTTCTCCCTTTTTTTTGACTAGTAGAGGTGGTTAAGTTGTTTGAGGTGGATAAATGTGAGGGGAATTGAAGGGTTAATTGTTCCTTGACAAGAAATAGCAGAGCCAATGAACTGGAAAATGTTCAGCTCCAACTCAACTCAGCTTTCCTCTAACCCTCCCCACATACAGTGCAGAGAGCTCACAAATCAACCACTTTTATTGTAGAGAGTGACTGTTACATGGATAGGGGCCAGAGAGAGCATTTGTTGTTCAGAAAATAGAATTATTCATTGTAGAGAATTCATTGTAACTCAATCAACACCACACCATTTCTATGGGCCATCCTCTGGGGCCGGGGAAATAGCTTTGTTGTAAAGAAGCTTTCTTTGTAATGGTATTTCCTATCAAGAGTTTTTTTTTTTTCACCTGTGAGTTGGAATATGACAAATTAGAATCTGTATTGGAAGGGTTCTAAAATATTATGTCATGCAAATGCTACTGAAATTATAGATTCCATTTGTGACTTGGAGTATTGGAAATCATGTTTAAAAGTTTGGGATTTGGAGTTCCAAATTCAGATTTGAGTCCCAGAAGGATGACTTATGACCCATATGACCTTGGTCAAGATTCTTGACTTCATTGGGCCTCAGGTTTTTTTTTTTTTTGTTTCTTAAATGAGAGGTTGAATTCCTCAACCTTTGAGGTCTCTTAGCTGTAAATTTATGAGCGTATGAACATCCCTGACAAATGGCTAGATAGTATGAGACAGAAAAACTTTGGAGAAAGGGAACTTGCTATGACTCGAAAGAATCCATTACATTTTTTGGATGATTCTTTGAGAAAAATTTTCACCTTGCCATGCTTCTTTCACTATTCTTATCACCCCTACTTCCAATTTTCCTATAAAAATATATATGCCTTGAGAGTAGGGAAAGAGTTGTTTGCTTTTAACTCCAGTAATTATCTAATTATCTAGCTCAGAGTAATTGCTTATTGCTTTGTCTTTCTCTACTCTAATCTCTCTCTCTCTCTCTCTCTCTCTCTCTCTCTCTCTCTCTCTCTCTCTCTCTCTCTCTCTCTCCTGATAGTCCAGCCTAGCTATCTGGTTTTACATTATTATCCTCATTAAGTTTAAGTTTCATTTTATCAATGTCAGGGCAGTGTTTTAACCTACTGAGATCTTTTTGGATTCTTGTTCTGTCATCTGATTTAGTAGTTCTCTGTTTCTGATTTGCATTATATCATAAGAAATTTCCTAAGTATGCCTTCTACATCATTATCCAAATCATTGATAAAAATGTTGATCCTAAAGAGGATAGCTGGGTAATACAGGGGATAGTATTGGACCTGAAATCAGGAGGACATGAGTTCAAATCTGACTCTAGGGTGCTTATAAGGGAAGACCTGAGTTGAAATCTGACCTCTATATATACTGTGTGACCTTGGTCAAGTCACTTAGACTCTCTTGCCTCAGTTTCCTGATTGGGAAGGGAAAGGGAATAAGCATCTATATAGAGCTTGCTATAAGCCCAGACACTGTGCTTTTACAAATATCTCATTTGATCTCTGTGAGGTAAGTACCTTTATCATTAATAGCATCAACTTCACAGGGTTGAAAAAAATGTAAAGAGATAATGTATAAAACACCTAGCAAATTTTCAAATGTTATACAAATGCTAATCATTAATAATAATTATTATTATAATCAGATTAAAGATAGTATACTGGGTAACTGCCCCAGAAACTTCCTGTTTTGCTAGCTTTAGTGGATTCATTGACACTTTAGTTCAAGCAAGCCAACTACAGCTTGGAACCTAGTCAAATGAACTATCACCCAGTCTATATTTCTCCTTAGATAATCATTGTAACCCATTTATTGATCCCTTTACGGTTTTTGAAGTATTCTTATAAAAGATCTGAAGAGGAGTTGGTGCAAGTATCACTCCAGGATAACAAAGGGACTTTTATTTCATCAATGTAGATATTCCCTCTTCTAAAGCAGGTTGCAGCCCTGCTATAGTTATGTAGAATCAGGAGATCTTAACCAAACTGTAAATATTAAAAGAAATAGAGTTAGAAGTTAGTGAAAATAGGGGCGGCTAGGTGGCACAGTGGATAAAGCACCGGCCCTGGAGTCAAGAGTACCTGGGTTCAAATCCAGTCTCAGACACTTAATAATTACCTAGCTGTGTGGCCTTGGGCAAGCCACTTAACCCCATTTGCCTTGCAAAAACCTAAAAAAAAAGGAGTTAGTGAAAATAAAGATGCAAATTTTTCCCATCCAAGTTCATATATTCCCAGAAATCTAACAATAGACTTCTTGGAGGTCTTTGGATCTTGGACTAAGGACCCCTGAGTTAGACAATCTTTAAGAGTTGCTGGGAAAGGGTTGTCATCATTCTGTGGCTATGTCAATGATTAGTCTCTCTTAATTTCCTCTGATTACTCTTTGTACAAAACATTCAAAGTTTTGTAAGTGATCTTACACTAAAGATTTCCCAACTTGGAATGTCTTGGAAGAGCTTGTCCTTTGGGAAAAGGTTTTGAGAACTCCAAATCATATCCAGGAAATCCAAATCATCTAGGAAAAGGCAGGTTTTGAGTGAAGGACTGAAGTATTATTTTACCCTTTTTTACAGATGAGAAAACTAAGATTCGGAGATATCATTACTTATCTATAGTCCCAGAGCAAATAAGAGTCAGAGTGAAGTTTTGGACTGAGGTCTCTTGACTCCCACTTTTTACTCCTTCCCCTGTACTATGGTACCTGCCTATTTGATGATGTTTTGTCCTTCATTCTCAAAGAAGACCATGACATCAGGAAGGTGAAGCCATGACAAGAACATGAGTTGGATTTGAGTGAGTGGGTACTGTGCTAAGTCACTAGCCTTACTTTCTCCTCTAAGGTCATCTGGATCCAGTAGTCAGATATGGATCAGGGCAACTGGACATTAGGTAGAAGTCAGAATGGTCAAACAGATCAATTAATTGCAGTTCATTGAGTGTCTGCACCATGATATGTAATCATGATGCAAAGACAAAATTGAAATAGCCATCAAAGAATTTAGGGGAAGGAGGGAAGTATTGGAAGAAGGAATAGCCTACATGTCTGTGTTCTCACTTCCTAACAACCACATAAAATATTACGGTGTTTTGTTTGTATATTTTCTCCGCCAAAAGAGTACAAACTCCTTGAGGGTAGAGAGGGTTTTGTTCTTTGTATTTATACTTTGTATATAGTGCCTAGCTTATAGTAGGTATTTAATTATATTGTTGATTATTGATTGATTGATCAATAAGAGGTGATTTGGGGAAAAGAGTTTAGCAACTGGAGGAATCAGAAAGGCGTTATGTAGAAGTTGGTATTTGAGCCTTGAAGGAAATTGGATTCTGCAAGATGGTGGTGAGTTGCTAACTAAGTGGCTACCATCAGAGTTCTGACAGCTTTCCTTCCATTTATTGCCCAAAGTGGCAAGAGGGATGAATGGACATGGGCCCAGTCACTGTCTGAGAACTTGGTCTGACCAAAAAGATCCCCAGGTGAGAAGGAGTTGGGACACTCTCCAGGGAAAGATGGGGGACCCCACCGGGCAGAAATCTGTGACTGTTGGCAGTCTGAGCAACAGCAAATGCCTTCCTGTTTCCGAATGGAAGGTCATTTGAGGGTGGAATGAGGATTTATATAGTACACCATAAGAAATGGGCAGCTGACAATAAGGGAGCCTCCAGCATCCTGGGCTTGGCACGAGCTCCCTAGGAGGGATGGACGTTCCAGGTCCTTTCCCTGAAATCTGATTGAGTCATTTTTGGCCAGAGACATACTCCCTCTGTAGCAGGGGAACTTTTTGGCAAATGTTCTTGCTCTTTTGCCATGGATTGGAGACATATTTCTGGAATACTGAAGGACAAAGTTACATTGCCCTTCTGGGTCCACGGCTAAAATGTGTGTCCATTGCTTCCCTGTTCTGGGCTCTCCTTCCTCTCCTTTCACTTGCCTTCTCCCTTTCCCTGGTGTGATCAAGGAGAGGGACAGATTTAAAATTCCATGTTTACCTTTTGCTTTTGCAGCTCAGAGAGGGTAGAGTGATTTAAAGAGCTTCTTTCATTCTTCCCTACAAGTCACCAGTCTAAAGCAGGATTCCTGGGCTGGGCTTAAGGGTTTTAGATCTTGAAGCAGGATTTGCCCCTCTTTTCCAGTCTTGCCAGCCTCTTTCCCACTAACACAGTGGTTAAACTGGTACCCCAGGGCAGATAACTTGTGCCATAGACCCTATTTGCTACAATCATGGGATGTCCCACCAGCTCTGGGCTGCTCTGGCATGGAAGATGAGTGGGTTTCCCAAAGCAATCGAGTCTCTTTGAAAGTGCCTTGGAACTGGGAGCTCTGGTTCAACCTCCTCTCCTATACAGCCACCAATAACTTCTCTAGGTGATTGATGCAAGAGATACACCAGCCTGATAGGAACCCGCTACTCCTAGGAACACGAGGACAAGTCTACCCAAACCTCCTCTATCACAAAATGCTTCATGTACTTAGCAGGGGTAAATTCTTTTTACCCCTCTTTTACTATAAAAAAGGAAGTTAATAAAAATGTGGGTGCCATTCAGACTAAATAGACTAAATAGACATTGGACATGGAACCAAGATCCGAATTTCAATCTCTACCATAGACACTTATTAGGGAGGGATTCTGGGCAAGTCACTTTACTTTTTTGAACCTCCATTTGTTTCCTCATCTATTAAAATGGGCATAATACTAGTGCTAACACAGTGCTATTGTGAGGATCAAATGAAATAAAATATACAATGCACTTTGCAAACTCTTAAATGTTAACTGTTCTTATTTCTTGGCACCAGCATTGTCATTGTGTTCTCTTACATTATATATTGTATGTCCTTAGTCATCCAGGATGTCTAGGTAACTGCTCATTTGACCTCCTTTTCATTTTTTCTCCTTTTTTTGTCTTCTTTTAAAATAATTTTAGAATTGTAAAGGGCCAGAAAGGAAAGTGGGATTATCCAAAATGGTTCTACTTTTTCCTTTTTTTCAGATTAGGAAAGGGTAAGTTCCACAAGTAGTCTGAGTATGGACTGGGGACTGGCTTATGACACCTCTATCAGACTAGGTCTGTGTTTTCTTGCTTCCATACTGCCTTCCCAATGTTTGCACTCCTTGAAGGAATTGGTAAATGAGTAATCCTAGTAACTATCCTTTATGTAGTACCTTTTAAGGTTTGTAAGGTATTTCACAAATATTTCATTTTATTCTAATAACAATCTTGAAAAGTAGATGAAGAAACTGAATATGGCAAAGCAACTAGCTGGTGTCACTGACTGAATTTGAATTCAGGACTTCCTGACTCCAGGTCCAGATCTCTATTCCTTGTGACACATAGTTGCTTTTGACTTGGGAAGAGGAAATTGAGGTATGATCCCATTCATGTAGCAGAACCATGAAAAAAAATGGATTCATACTGCAAATTTTTCTGCTGAGATAATTCACTTTTGTTTGATTTTTTTCATTATATGGACTATCAACACAAAGTAAAACAAGAGTCCTATTGAAACATTTTGTTCACTAACTAATGGGACCTATATTTGACTTTGGGGTTTTATATGTTTCCATAAAAAATGAATCTTAGAGAGAGAGAGAGAGAGAGAGAGAGAGAGAGAGAGAGAGAGAGATTAACTTCTTGTACTGTTAATAAATACCATTGAAATTTTTTAAATAATATTTCTTTCACTTTTAGCCCATATTTTTGGACTTTCTATTTTCTATATGTTTCAAAATATACATAATATATTAATATAATGTCACAAAAATACACTGTGTTCATTTTATAACTATATATTATGGTAGGGCTGCTCAGATTATTTTACTGCTAAGGTATGCTAGTCAAAAAAAATAGAGCTCACTGGTTATAGGAGAGAGAGAGAGAGAGAGAGAGACTCACTTGATTAGCTTCATTCATCAAATTAACTGAATAAATTGATTACTAACAAACAATTATTATTTTTCATAACTATTCTATCCCCCAGCACATAATAGGGGGATTGCTTGACAATGATGAAGCATATTAAATCACCTTGCCCTCAAGTTCAAAAAGTTTTCTTGCACTGTTAATAAATACCACTGAAATATTTTTAAATACTATATTTTCACTTTTAGCTCATCCTTTTGGATTTTCTATTTTTCCATGCATTGATATATATATATATAAAATGTCACATATTTATCCATTTTATAACTATACATTATGGTGAGGGGTGCTCAGATTTTTTACTTCTGGTCAAAAAAAAATTGAAACCCTCTTCTAATGAGAATTCACTGGACCACTGAAACATTGAATGACACACCCAGGGTCATATACCTGGTAAGTGTAAGAGGCAAGATTTCAATCCTGTTCTCTCTTTACTATGAAGTCATTAAGAATATACATACATACATATATACACACATGTATACACATGTGTATATTACATTTATGTTTATAAGTAAAGAGTAGATACCTATTTGGATCCTTTAAAATTTACTCTATCTCTGTCTAAGAATCTTTGCTTTTTTCCTAAGCCTGGGTCTTGAATTTCAGATCACACCTACAGCTAACACCTTTTAAAATCAGTGTTGACTTCTTAAATGAACCTTTATTTTCTAAAATCTCTATCTTTAATTGGTAGCTCTGAAGAAAGCCATACATGAAATTTTGAGATCTTTTGTTCCTTGACCAAAGCTTTAGAATTCCTAGGAATATTTTCTGGGTTCCACTGTCTGTAGGGTTTGTTCCTATATTAATTACCAGAAGTGAGTAATGATCATTAAATTTAACCATTCTGGGAAGTTTATAATGTGGCAACTATGTGTTGTGGGAAGCCCAGTTCATCATGTTGGGACAACTTATAGCTGGCTTATTAGCTCTTTACAAGGTTGCCAACCACCACAATTCATTTCTTCTTCCTCTTGTTAGTATTGGATGATCTCTCTATAAGATAGAGTCTAGCCCAATTCTATGTAAGGAGTGTATCAGATCTTTGCTATGACCTCAAACATTCAGTGGTCTTTCCTCTCTCTTTTTCCCTCTGTGACACATACTTCTGACAGCTTTGAATTTCATTGTTGAAATTCTCCTTGAAACCCTCCCTCCTCACTTTTTAAAATTTTTTTGAAGGAACACTTTCTTCTAAATTGCAAAGAGGAGAGTCATTACTACATGCACCATTTTATCTCATTTTCTGGTAGGGAGATAATCTTTACATTGTGCACATGAACTTACTGCTTGATATTAATGGAAACATCAACAAATATAATCTCTTCAAGTCACTATAATGTGGCTACCCTATACCCTTCAAAGGTTAAGTTCCTTGATTCTCTTGCCACTTGGTCTTGGACCAAACTTACAGGGGAAATTACCTTTCATTCAGAGACAAGCCCTGAGCAAACCTTTACTTATAATGAAGCATTACTGTCTTTTTTTTTTCAAGGAAAGGTTCTAACTAGGCACAACTGCTTCCTGTTAAGGTCCTACTACAAATAGTAGTTATCTTCAGAATTTGTCTTAAAAAAGGTCATATAGAAATTCATCTCCCAATTGCTTTTCTCCTCTTATTATATCACATGCTGTCTTGCTTCTTTGCTATTCCATTTTTTTCAACATCAAAATCCTTGACACTGTCAAAGGGTTTAGCATCAGAAACAGGTATGATTTTATCAGTAGGAATGATATTAAAGAATGTGGACTATATAGTCCTAAGGACTATAGAGACTTTCCATCTGACCTGTCCCTGATGCTTCCATGTGTTGTCTCTTCCATTAGAATGTGATCTCTTCGAGAGCAAAGACTTTGAATCCCCTTTTACTTTGAATCTCCTGTTATTCACTCTTCATTCATGCTTCACTACATAGACTTTCTAACATTTTGGGTTTTTTTCTCTGACTTTTCTTATATGTTAAACAACTTTTTCAGGTTCTGCCACATTCTATTTAATGTTTTCATGAGTTGTTCTGACTGGCCATTTGGTGACCAGACCTCTGGTAATGCACCTCTCTGCCAATTTAGCAGTCAACAGATTATCCCTAGGTCTGTACTTCTAGCTTTTCTAGTTTGAAGGACCTAACAGAATTTGTGCTCCACTGGAATAATGATGGTGAACCCAAGGTCATCTGCATGACACAGTACCACATCTAAATAGGAATTTTAGCAGAGGTAGTTTTATGATCAAATAATATTATCAAATGACTAAATATTATCAAATTAAATAATTCACTGCAAACATTCAAGTTAAATTGGATAAACCCAGTAAGTGACCTCTAAAAATTTGTTCTGAATGCTTCTCTTCTAGAAAGAAGAAAATACTTTGCTTTTGCCTAGAGATTAAATTTTTTCCCCACAAAGCACTTTCTTACCTATCATTTTTCTTCACCCACATGGCAACCTTGGGTGGTAAGTAGGAAAGAGACTTCTATTTCTACTTTATAAATGGGGGATTTGGACCCCTAGAAGTTAATCCCCAAATAGATACTCAACTTCTCCTGTTAACAGATTTTAGTACCCAATATTCCTGGCTTTAGTCTGGTGTCTTTTCCCCTGGAGGAGACCCCCCACCACCACCACCATCACCACCTGCACCACCACCACCACCACCACCACCACTGCCACACAGCCTTCCTAGTTGTTTGTTTTAGCTGCTATTTATTCCAGGGTGGGTACTTCAGGGGTAGTTCACTTTGTTTTGACTCAAAATGTTTAGCACATGGAAGCTCTGCAAGCATATAGCAAGTGTCAATTCGTAATCCTTCTCAATCTTGTGAACCAGATATGGCAGCTCCCAAGCAGAGCCATTAATATGTTGATTTACTTTCCTAACATAATAATCCGCTAGCAAAATGAACTTTACTGATTGATACTCGACCTATTAAAGCTGATCTGGATAAGCTTTTCCTGTCTCCAAAGACTTTGTTTTAAATGTTGAGATCTTTCTACTAATAAGAAAGTTTAGTGTCTTAACTGTTGCCTGCTTGTCAACCTCTTTACTAGGGTCAGACAAATATAAACATCTCCAATTACAGATTGTATTGGTAAATGCTACCTTAAGCCCTAGAACCTTTTTAACTCAAATGAAATCCATTGTGGGAGATACATGTAGTCTCTTACCCACTTTAAGCATGTGTTGGGTAGGGGGTGTGCTAGATTAATGTAAAATTTGCCTAAGCCAACAAGAAAGAAAGTAATAAAAATCCAACTAGAAAAAGGAAACTGGCAAACAATTTTTAAAAAGGCAGGAAGATTCCTAGCCCATCTGTAATAGATTGTTACAATGGAAACCATTCTCTAGGATGTTTTTCCTATGCTCTATGAAGATGATGGTGGGGGTGGGTGGCATGGCAAGCTTCTAGAAATTCTTTTTAGGATCTTGCTGGTGTTTACAGTAAGAACTGGGGATAGCAAGAAGCATTGATCCATTTTCCATGAAGCTGTTTTTCTAAAGATGATATGTGCTTCTGAATTAAAATTATGCCCTATGGGTGGATGAATAAATATACTTTTTCACGTGAAACTTTTTAAATTCATGTTTCTAGGGCAAAGGGGTAAACAATCTGGATTTTCTTTAATGGAAAGGGAAAATCAAGTCCTTTGAAATTTCTCCTTGAGATATTGATAGGAACTTGCGTCTTGGTTGATTGACTCCTATGGTTTAACCCCAAATTAAGGCAGAACAGTAGAGTGAACTTTCAGCACAGGAGTGATTTCTGTAAAATCCATTCAAGTTTAGTAAATACCATAGGATTTCAGTTATTAAAGGAATACTGGATCTAGCAAAACTCAGATAACTGAGAAATGTAAATGCTAGGGAAATTTGCCATTCCCCCACCAGCTGCTGCTGCTCAGCCCTTTCACCTCTGTATAGAGGGAAAGAATTCTAGAGATTGGAGATGATGTTTAATGGTAGTGAGATGGGGGAGGAGAGAAAACCCAGGCCAAAATGGAATGGCAGTATACCATCTGTAACTGATTTTAACATGGGGAAGCATTTCCTAGGATATTTTTCCTGTGTTTCTTTTTGGCTTTTGTGTCTGTTAGGAAGCACTCAATTTTGAAGTTGAAGAAATGATTGAATAAAATAAATTCCTTGTTTCCTAACACTATCATCTTAAAACTTAAACTTTGGACATCCAATACTCCCTCAAATTCAATGAAATCACATCTCACATATGTGTTATGTCTAAGTTTAAGGAATATTATGGGTCAACATTTATTTAAAACTTAAATCTGACTTTGAGATCTCCTTGCCACTGATGTTTCTTTGAACGCAAAATCTCAGATAAGGTATTCCCAGGGAAGGGCAAAAAAGGTTTTGCTATAACTCAACATATGTGTTCCCCAAAAGTACATTTTCCAAAAATATTAAGCTATGGGAAATCAAGCAATTAAAAACCATAGTACTTATGGGGGAAATAGAGTTAATGAACAAAGCTTAAAAACTTTATCAGTCACACAAAAAAGACAGAAATGTAATAAATGTGGAAGCACAGTTTTATACATGTTAAATGGTTAAGAAATACATTAACATTACAATATGTACTGAACATTGGTTGCCTTGGGCTATTATTATACCTGAGTCCCAGCAAGTTGGATAGTCTGTAACTCGGGGCAGGAGGCCATGGCAGAAGGGTGGGTAAGGATAATGGGAATTAGCTATTTTCTTCTCATAATAACTAGTGCATTAGATGATACACCCTAATTACCCTAACAAAGCCCATAAACTTACTTGTAGAAATGGATATTAGGAGGGTTGCAGCTTATGAGTTATTGGGAAGTAGAACAATTTTCTGTATTCTTACTGTTTCTCATGAAAGTAGACAAATGGTCAAAGGATATGAATAGACAGTTTTCAAATGAAGAAATTAAAGCTATATATAATCATATGAAAAAATACTCCAAATCATTATTGATTAGAGAATATAAATTAAAACCTCAGATGAGAAAAAGGAAAAATGATCAATGTTGGAGAGGCTGTGGGAGGACTGGGACATTGATGCATTGCTGGTGGTGTTGTGAATAGATCCATCCTTTCTGGAGAATAATATGGAACTATCCCCTTTGTCCCAACAATTCCAATTCTAAGCCTATACCTAGAAGAAATAATAAAAAATGGGAAAAATCCCACATGTTCCAAAACATTCATAGTAGCTTTTTGTAGTAGCAAAGAATTGGAAATCGAGGGGATGCCCATCAATTGGGGTGAATGGTTAAGCAAGTTGTAGGACATGAATACTGTGGAATATTATTGTTCTATAAGAAACCATAAATAATTGGACTCTGGAGCAGCATGGAAGGAATTACAAGATCTGATGCTGAGTGAAGGGAGTAGAACCAAGGGAACAATGTACACACTAACAAGAGCATTGTGAGATGATCAACCCTGATGGAAGCAGCTCCTCTCAGCAGACCAGAGAGCTAGGACAACCCCATTAGACCAGCTACAGATGACAATGCTATCCTCATCCGGAGGAAGAAAAACAAAATAAAACAAAACAAAATCCTTCAGGACCTGGAGGAACACTACATTCACTTTTTTTTTAAATTTCTTATGTATTTCTTTCCCATAATCCTAATTCCTCATACCAAAAGCAGCTAACCTGTAAACATGCTTACCACAAATGTGTAAGTACAACATTAACCTGATCGCCATTGAGAGGAGGGGAATGGGAAAGTAAGGTGGAAGGAAATTTTGTAACTTAGAAATATGAATAGGCATATGGATGAATGTTTAAAAAAACTTTCATAACATGTATTTGGAAAAGTAAAACACCAATAAAAAATAAAAAAAAAGAAAGTAGGCAGAATCAAACCTGAAATTTGAGTCATGCTCAAAATGTTTCCCTAATATGTCCATGATGTTGGAACAAATTTATGTTTTCAAAACACAAGTTATAGCATAATTGACTGTACTATCACTTACCATACTAGATACCATGCTTAATTCAGTCAAAGATCAAATGAGCACTTCTTTCTACCATGTCAGATTCATGATTCATATTAAGTTAAAAATCCATAAATATCCCCTAGAATATTTTTTATGAACTAGCCATATTGTTCTTGTAGAGTTGTTTTTTTGAATCCATATACAAAACTTTACAGTTAACTTAATTAAATAATATCTAGTAGTCCAAAAATATTATTATAACCTATTTAGGGCTTTTTGTCTCCTAAATCTGTCATCTAAATTATTAGTGATATTCCTCAATTTCTTATCATCACTACTTCAATAAATATGTCAACCAAATTTTCATCCATGCCATTGTTAAAAATATTGACCAGAACAAGCTTAAAGATAGAGTCCTTTATCATTTTGGTAGATATCACTCCCACTCACACTGATGCTCTGTCTAGTTGGCAAGAGTCCATTAATCAGCATTCTTTGAATAGGGTTCTTCAGAAAATTCCAAATCTATCAAAATATACAGTTATCTCACTGTCTCTCCAACTTGACTATATGTGATTATCAATCATCCAGTAATCTTGTACAAAAAAGATGAGTTTAGTATCTTTACAACATTTTATTGAATTTTTTTGTTTCTACAAAATGTTTCATTTATTTTCAAATATATTCCCTCTGCTCCCTTAGTGAGAAAGCAATCCTTTATGACAAAGAATAAATAATATTTTTAAAAAATCAGTTTAGTGAAACTAAGTAGCAGAATAGCTCTGTAAAATGTTAGAGGTGCAATTTGTCTTCAATCAAAATTTGTTGGACATTATTATTATTATTATTATTATTATTATTATTACACAGAATATAGTTTTGTTCTTTCATTTACATTGTTGTGATCATTTTGTATAGTATTTTTCTGATTTATTTACCTCATTTGCATCAATTCATATATATCTTCCAGTGCTTCTCTGGATCTATATATTTCTTATGGTACAGTAATATTCCATTATATTCAATTAATATACTGCAATTAATTTAGCTATTCTCTATTTAATAGGCATATAATTTGTTTCCAGTTCTTTGCTACTACAAAAAGTATCACTATAAATATATTGGTGATTATGGTTCCTTTCTATCTTTGACCTGTTTGGGGGTACAGTCCTTTCTAGTAGTAAGATTTCTGCATCAAAAAGTAAGGATATTTTAGTCACTTTCTCAGCATACAGTAATTTCAAATTGTTTTTATTGAATGATTGAACTAATTGATTGTTCCACCAAGAGTATTTGTGCAACCAACTTTTCACAAACCCCTCCGATATTGTCTTTTATCATTTTTTCCAGTTTGTTGGGTGTGAGTAAAACCTTGAAGTTGTTAATATCTGTACTTCTCTATTTAGTACTGATTCCTAGACATTTCTCATTTCATTGTTCAAAGAGTCCTTTTATTTTGAGAACAGTTCATTCATATTTATGTAAGTTATATATATATATATATATATATATATATATATATATATATATATATATATGTATGTATCTTGGATTCCCAAAAGCTTATCAGAGAATATTTTTCTCATTTGGAAAGATTTTTCCCAATTGATGATCCTGATTTTTTCTGATCCTAATTGATTTTGTTCATTCTCAATTTAATTTGATAGAAATTTTGTGTTTTACTTTTGTGATCATTTCCTTATTTGGTAAATTACTTTCCTCCTGAAATAAATAAATGAAGAGATTAACCCCCCCCAGATTTGATGGAAATAAATCTAATTTGCTCCTCTGCTAATTTTTTAATGACATGGTTTTTAATATTCAAGTCATATATCTATTTTGAGTCTTTTGTATATGTTTGTCTAAACCTAATTTTGCCAAATGATTTTCCCAAAAAAGGTGAATGCTTTCTCCAGCATTTCATATAAAATAGGGGATTCTTCCCCATGTAGTTTGTGCTTTTTACTTTATTAAACATTACACTATTGCATTTAACTGCTTCTAATTCTTGCTTCTGTATTCTCTTCCATTTTCTACTTTTTACATTATTTTTTTAAAAAAAAACTAGCTCAAACTAATTGTGCTGATTATGTTTTATAAAATAACCTGAGTTCTGAAAGTACTATTCTCTCTTCATGCCTTTATTTTCTCCTCCAATATTTTCCTTGAGATTCCAACCCTTTAGTGTTTCCTATGAATTTTTTCATTGTATGATTTATTCTCAATAAATCAATGCTGCCCCTAACTGAACACTTCTTCCTTTTATAAGCTCTCATAAGACATCCATTTCAAGATCTCTCCTAAAATCTCACCAGAATGTGACAAATTCTTACTGCCTATAGTGTATAGTATTAATTTTCTTATATGCTTGACATATCTGAATTTATCAGGAAATAAGACAGATCTTTCTTTCATTCTCTGCTTTTCTTGTGTGTTTCTCTTTCCCTAGCACATACAAAAAAATCCATCTTTTCATTCATATTCCTCAGCTCAATCTGAGTTATTTTACATAATTTGTTCATATGTGGAAACACATAGGTGTACATATATACAAACATGTCAGCCCTCTCTTCTCCTCACTGCCATCCTTCTGGGGAAAAAAATTGTTAAGGAGGAGTGTAGACGATTTCTTTGGAGCCAATTTTTTCTGACAAAGATTTTTTTCTACCATCAGGTAGACATAAGTCCATGCTTGACCTGACTTAGTCATTAAACTCCTATCATGTCAAAGTGTATTTCTAAATTTTGAGGGAAACATATCTTACTTTTTTCCTTTCAGATCTTACATTTAAAACCAATTAAATTGAACAGACTTCATATAAAACTAGGAATATGGCAAGGCCATTTTCCAATTGCACTGATGACGTACTGAGCTAAGAAATACTCTCTCTAATGTTCCTGAGCTTTAAATGCCTGGAACAAGATCTCTGTTTTCAAGGGCATCTTGAATTTCCTGAGGAGCAAGAGAAAGCAATGTCTCCCTCTTCAACCTGCAAATTCTACTTCATCCTTGAACATATACAGGTCAGAAATTCCTTTCCCTTTGCCTCACAGAAGTAGATAGAGACTAGCACGTTCTTAGCTATTTCCATCCAACTCTGCTTGATTGGGAACAGGTTCTCTTCTTGCCACCTGTCAGGGAAATGTCTTTGCCAGAGAACTGTGTCTATTCTCTGCCCCTACACTCTCTTCCCAACCAGCTGTTTTCAGTTATCACCTAAAATCAGAGAATGTTAGAGCTGCAAGAGAACTGAAAGATTGATTATCTCCAGGGGTTCTTTACTTTTTTTGTATCATGCACCCTCTTGGTAATCTTATGAAGCCTATGCAACCCTTTTGAGGATAAAATTTTAAAATGTATAAAATAAAAAACAAAAAATGACAAAAAAGTGATTGCATTGGAATGAACTTATCAAAAAATTTTTTGTAATTCATAGACCCTGTTAAGAACTTCTGACATTGATCTGATTTTAAAATAAAGGACTATTCAGAGAGAAGAGACTCTCTCTCTCTCTCTCTCTCTCTCTCATCTCTTCCCTTCCTCTTTCTCTCTCTCTCTCTGTTTCTCATTTTCTCTCTCTTTTTTCATATATATATATATATATATATATATATATTAAACATCTGATAACTTTGTCCCCCAAAAAGGGCAATTTTATTTATTTATTAGATTTTTGCAAGGCAATGGGGTTAACTGGCTTGCCCAAAGCTACACAGCTAGGTAATTATTAAATGTCTGAGGCTGGATTTGAACTCAGGTACTCCTGACTCCAGGGCCAGTGCTCTATCAACTGCACCACCTAGCCACCCCCAAAAGGGCAATTTTATTGAAAAAAAATTTATTGAAATTCCCTGGTCTCTCTCTCTCTCTCTCTCTCTCTCTCTCTCTCTCTCTCTCTCTCTCTCTCTCTTGCTCTCTTTCTCTCTTTGCAGGAACTATTTTGATCATTTGCTTTGATTTGGCTTTTACTATGTATATCCTCTTGATTTGTAGAAGCTCTGCTTCTCACTGCTGATATGTAGGTGCTCAGCTTCCCCTGTTTTAGCTATTTATCCAAGTCACATAACCTGATGTCTCCTGAGGCCCAACCTAACAGAGTTTGAGGAAGTCACTAGATATTGGGAATTGGACAAAGATTTTAGGGAAATGCCAACAGTGACTGGCTGGGTTTCCCTTTCAAAGGGAATGGATAATTAATGTAAGTGAAATCTAGTGATAAAAGAAAATGAATGAATTTCCCTACTTAAAAGTAGAGTTAGAGCAGTAAGAAATATACTTCTTAAGATTTTACAAGGTGCTTTTCCTACAACTCTTTAGTGCAAATATTATTCTCATTTCATAAAAGAGAAATCTGTAGTCTTGAGAAATGCAACAATCTGTACATGGTCAGATAATCTTAAATACCAGGGTTATATCACAAAATCAGTTGTTTGTTTTTTTACATTAAAATTGGTGCTCTTTGTTTCTCAGATAACAGTACATAGAAAATAGATGGATTAGAGGGGCTAATGGCTGCCAAGGGCAGCTAGATGACGTGGGAAGACTTATACTCTTGTGTTCAAATCTGACCTCAAATACTCACTAAACTGTAATCCTGATCAAGTCACTTAGCTCAGTTTGTTTCAGTTCCTCCCTGTAAAATAAGTTGGAGAAGGAAAGGACAAACAATTCCAATATCTTTACCAAAAGAACCTCAAATGGAGCACAAAGAATTGAATATAACTGAAACTAGTGAACAACAAAATAGTGGACAAGGGACTCAGTCCTACAGGGGCTTGAGGTTTGCAGGTTTACCTATAAAGAAAAGTTAAACCCTAGTGTTACATTCATCAAAGATTTAAATTCACTTACTTGGACTCAAACAGTTGTACGTATTCTTTCCTTTAAAAAAAATAGTATCGCACTTCCTAAAATTAGCATAAAGTATAAAGAGATACCTATTAAGAATGCTTTAACAAGTTGGTATTTAAGGAAAAGGGTTGAGTAATGGATTATCCTAGCCGCCATTATACTTATGGTTGCTTTTATGCTAGTAACACACTTTCTTGATGGCAGCTACCCAAATTGTAGTTAAGTGTCTCAACTAGAAGCTGCCAACTAAGGGTATGATTAGCTAATTAAGCCCTATTTTAGTGACAACAAATATCACATTATTTTAATATGAAATATAAAGCAATGTTAGAGACCTTCACTTTTCTTTTTTTTATATTTTTGCTTCTCTTATACCAAAGCAAG